>NW_019100866.1:16441-24712 GCF_001856785.1 Myzus persicae | reverse complement strand
AACAAGCCACTATACATACTGGTGTAAATTATTTTTAACAAAATTTCAATATAAAATTCCTATTTACTTATTTCACTTATTACTTTACTATTCACTAACAAAGTATAACAATTTCACAACAAAATTTGATGAAAAATGCTATTTAATGCTGCCAAAATTAATCACCATATTTGGACAGTAAAGTAATACAATTAATTATTATTACATAAATAAAATATTTAATTTAATTCTACCTAAAAATCTTTTGTGCAAAATAGTAATATATCAACTTATGGTAATGATCTAAACAAACAGATAACTTAAAAATTAATGATATACTATTTGGTGTTCGTTATTTATTTACAATTTCTAATTAAATTATTAATTTAGGTGATGTATTCTGATAATGAGCACGATTTAGAAATATCTGTATTGTAAATACTTTGCAAGTCTGAAACCCATAGCAATTTTGTTAGACATTTTGAAGGAAATTTTAATAGTAAAGACCAGTGGGTTCGATTATATAGACGTAATGTTATTTACCAAAATAATGAAACAATAATAATAATTTTGAAGCTTCAATCAGAATAATTAAAGACATATTATTGAACAGAACAAAAGCATGCAATACAGTAGCCTTAATTGATTTTATTGTTAGTGTTGGAGAGGAATATTTCATCTTTTTATGAGATATTATTGTTATTAACAACTTCTAACATAACACTAAAAGAAAATGGGTTTTCAGAAAACAATAGTGAACCTATCACAAACCTAAATATGGAACAAACAAGTTTGCAGTTAAACTCTGAAAATAAGTTTGATAGTTTAAATAATAATCACAATAACAATGAAGTAGTTCATACAGTTTAAGAAGAATGGTCCAGATTACAAAATATGATACCGTCATTGCCTTCATCAATACTACAAAATTTAAGTTCAAGATTAAAAAATATTCATAACAGAGAACAATTTATAGGATTTGTTCACTCTGTTAACAAGACAGCTGCTAATATAAATAGAAGAAAAGGAAAAATTCGTGTTCAACCGACCTCAATTAGTAGGCGAAAAGAAGGCGTAACTCGTGGGTCAAAAAGAATTACATCAGGCAGAAAACCGAATGGAATAATTACAAAAAGAAAGCTAAAAAGACCAAATAATTTAGGAAAAAATATTTCCAAAAATGTATTAAATTCTAAAAGTCGCGGAAGAGGCCACTAATAGTTAATAATAATTAATTGTAGGTATGAATTCGATGATGATAAAAATAAATAAATACAATTTAGCAAAATGTACCTAGTTTTTTAAAATTTGTATTATATTTGACTGACAAAGTCATCTAAACTTATTGTCGTACAGTATTTATTTATTTTTGACTCTTGTAACAGTTGATAATATCAAATGATGAACAAAAATTTATAAAGAGTAATGATACACAATATAGTAGCTTATATCAGAGGTTTCCAAACTTCTTATTGTACGACCCATATTGAAATTTTTTTAAAATATGGCCCACAATATCAATGAATGACCTTTTTTTTTTTTACCATACAACAGAAAATTAAACTATTTTATTAAATTTTATGTAATTACGAAAAAAATGTATAATAAGTATAATATATAGTATTTGACACGGCCTCTGGTAAACTCGTAATTGTCATACTCACAGATAAGGATTGACGATAAAACTGAATTTGAACTTTGAACATCAACCAAAAGTAATAGATGATTATATTTTTGTATTATTTAAAAAAATAGTGCGACCCACCAAAAGTATAATCGCGACCCACAGTTTGGGAACCTCTGGTTTATATGCAATATATTAGTAATACAAAATAATATTTTTTTTTATTATTAGCTTTTATTTAAAAATTAGCTCAAAAATTATAATACATTAATATACAAAATAATGTTAATTTATAGCAAAAAAAATGTATTGGTTAGGTTATAAAAGGTACACAATTGTTATATGCGACTGTGCAAGTATTAAAAGTATAGAATAAATAATAAACTTCAATTGTGATACAACATAATGTAAGACGTCTATCTTTACATTGCACTATATATTAATTGACAATAACTTAATTTAATAATTAACTGTTGTGTAACTAATAATTTATGTCTTAATATACATAAATTAAAATAATATGGCTAGTTGTAATTTATGAAAAGTTTATTAGTATTAAATTTACATACATTTATTAGTTGTATACAATGTAATTTTATGATACTTAAATACAATTATTATAATTAATAACAAGATCAAAAATCCCATACTTTTCACCTCCAATGTTATCTAAATTAATTGAATACTCATAATAAAGCCCATATTGGTTGAGTTCTGTCTTAGAAGTCAGTAATGTACCTATGTTTTTTACTTTTATTCATCTTGAATAATAATTTTGAGAGGGCACAGCATTTTTATATTAAAAAACAAACCCACAATAGATTACCTATGCCATAAAAGTAGAGTTCAAATTTAAATTAATAAAATCCTAAATAATTCTCAAGTAATATCTTATCAGAATTTACTGACTTAGTTAAAATTATCTATGTATTTGGATAGGTATTCCATTTTAAATTATTCATCCATACGACATATACATACCTGTATAGTGTATTAATTGGAAAGTCAGTAGCTTTAATTTGAGATATAATGCAGATATTGTAATGCCTTTTTTTCAATATAGTGCATAACTAATAGTCTCTATTTTAAAATAGTCTAAAATAAAAATAATAAAAACCACTTTTTACTAGTGTATAAAAATCATGTTTAAATTTTTTTTATTGCTAAATGTTTATAATCCAAACAAAAAATAACTCTGACTCCAATAATCAAAATATTAAATAAGTATCTAATATTATTCTTTTCATTTGCAATTTGCAATGGTAATAATGTTAATTGTTAATGTAAATTAATAATTAATTGATATAATAATATTTGATAATTGTATATTATGATGGTTAAAGATAATAAAAGATAATTGATAAAATAAATTTATAATAATGCTATTGTATATCATGTAGTGGTCCAGCCCACAGATCGTGGTGTACAAGATGAAAGATGATGAGGTGTAAATAATTCTAAGTCAATTTTAGATTATTATGAACATAGACTTTATTTTAACATGTACAACTTATAGAATATTTTTGGTACACTGAAATTTATCAGAGTCGACTGGCGTGAATGTGCTCGTACTGGCTCTGGTGAATCACGTCTGAATATCGGGTGGATGGGTCCCTGTTTTATAGGCCTACTCTCCACTCTTCTCCTAGCGATAAGATAGCGCTGACCCCGTTTACTATTACACGTGTGCGTGGGTTTCCAGCACGATTTAAGATATACTGGTTACACATCGAATTGTGATAAGGAGACCGTCTAACTGAATACCTATATCAGCTATGGAACTACTGACTGGCGCCATCTAGCGATAAATGTATTACACCGATATAAGACACTGATTATTTTTACCGCGCTTTTTAAATACTACCAATTGATATTGAAAATTACATAATAATATATTTTTTATTTATATAAAACAATAGAGAAAAATTATAAATGATCCTGCTAACACTCCTGAAAGAATAGAAAAAATAAGTAAATTAAAAGAAAAGATAAATCAAATTATTGAGGATGATTGTTGGGACATTGATGATATTTTATTAGAACATAATTATGCCGATTCTAATGTATTTGATTGTATTATATATTTTTTAGCTGGGTAATTAAATATACCTATATATCTTAAATTATATTAATTTTTGATGAAAATTTTACTTAAGTATAAATAATTTAACGATTGTTAATTATTATTATGATTATTTTTTTTAATAGGTATATAGCAAGACGTTTAGTCAACAGAACAAAATGTGATATGTGTATAAAAGGGTTGAAAACACTTAACACTTCAGAAAACTTAATTGGTAAAGAAGCCGATTTAATTAATATGAAGACAAAAGGGTTTCTTACTTACCCCAATAGTAATTTATTTATTATAATTAAACACATAGAAGAATGCTTTGCCATACATGCCAATTCAAATGATGTTTTTGAAAAAACATTTGAAGAATTTTTCAAAAAAAATATAAATTTAAAATTTCCATGTACCATTCGTCAACATCAAACGGATATGCTAACAAATATTTTTTCCTACTACATAACTATGCGCATGAGGCAATATAGTTATATGCAAAACCAAGCTAATAAGAAATTAAACAAAACAAAAAAAAAGTTGTCAAAATTGGTTAAAACATAATAAACTAATGTTTAAAATGAATAAAACAGACTGTTGTCGTATAATAATACTCGATAGTTAATAATCATAACATTTTTACCTGAAGTATTTCTCATTTCTTGTTACGGAATAAAATATAAATACCTACCTACTTGTAAAAAAAATCATATTAGGTATAAACTATAAACTATAAAGTATTAAGATTAAATATTAAACTTAGAAGTTAAGTAGGAAGTTACTTATTTAGTACATACGACCGTTGCCATAGTACGTTTTGGATTGTTGAGTTTCCGCATAAATGTAGCTAGATGGCGCCAGTCGGTAGTTCCACAGCTGATTTGGAGACTCAGTTTGACGGTCTTGAAAAATGCATAATATCATAGGCCGATGTTCAACCTGTATATCTTAAATCGTGGTTTCCAGGAAACGGTCGCCCGGTTGTGTCGGTCGAGAGATTAGAGTAAAGATAAAGTAATATTATACTTAACATTTATGTCCATAGATATTTCATGTTTTAACTCTTTTCATTTATATTCTCGCAACGCACTTTCGGTAGTCGGATTCTCAGAACTACGCACCCGATTTCTTGTTGCGTCGTTATTCTTAAATCCCCGAGGTCGACAACTTCCCAGTGTGAATAATCTCATATTATGTCCCCCTCGCTATTTAAGCCTTTAAAATATATTATGCGTACATGTCGGACCGTCAGTACATAGCTATCATAATAATTTGTTAGCGCGGAATTCAAATGAGCCGATGGAATGCGCGTATTTGTGTACGGCGCTGGAGCTATAGAGGCTTTGTTAATAAGCCACCGGGCACGGTCACTGGCCCCTACGTAATTTCACAGACATATGATTTTATTTTGTCAATTGAGTCGATGTTATTCGTGGTAACCTGAAACTTTTAACATTTTCAAATATAAATTTTTCGAAAAAAATTAATTTAAACTCCTACACCTATACTGTTATTTTAGTAGGTACCTACATATAATGATTATACAAAATGCCTATGGATTATTGAGCAACATAAATCCGCCGACGCTTAAGCATAGATAATGTTCTTACTTAAAACTTTGATAATAAGTCAATTCACTTTAATATCAAAACGAACAGCAAACTATTGAAACTAGTGAACGAAAATGTTATATGTCATACGTGTGTAAGACGGAGACAACAAATGCTTCTGTAGTGTCCTTTTAAACTTAGAACAGTTATATTTTGGTCAAATAACGTATTCCTTACGAGTTACGACGCATTCACGTCTTCAAGGCTCAACGCAGTCTTACTATCTGCACCTGTTGTCTTATTGGTTTTTTTTGGAAGCGGGGGGGGGGGGGGTCGGTGGTTGTATGCAAATCAAATCGTAAAAAAAGTCCTGTAAAAAAGTTTGATAAGTCATAAACTCATAACGTAAAAAAGAGTTGTGAATTGTGATTGAAATATTACCTATATTGTTAATAGCATTATTAAAATAATTTTAATCTAAGTTTTATTGTATTTAGTAGTATTTTATTAAATCTTTATTGTGCTATTCATAATACTAATTTATTTTTTTTTAAACTGATACTCAAATTCTGTTTGTTTTAACGTTGCATTGTTAAAATGATCTATTGTACTCTTCTAATTAATAATATTTATGTTTACTAAACCAATGTCAAATAGATGCATGTTATTAGCCCAGGTTTAAAAAAAAACAGTAGTTGATTATCTCTAATAACCTAAGATTCGAGTATATCATTTTCTAAATTCAGATATGACAACAAGTATAAAAAGGAACCACAAATGAATATCAAACCTAGTTGATTGATTTGTATCGTCATCGTCAAATAAATTTGTATGGGGTTCAATTCTTTATTTCTTTCACCAATGACTCCCAAAACTTGCTCACAGATACTTGTCAAACTTTTTTTAAATGTGCCTCCACTAGTCTTATGTCTTTCAATCTGCATTTAAAGAGCATAATTCATTTATTTGCAATTGAATAATATTAAATATATTTTAAGATTGTACAGATTTCTCATAAACTGTTGAGCAATTAATAGCGATAGATCATTATGATATAAAGAATAGAATATGTATCTTAATTTAACAATAGTATAAATTATAATTAATCATACCTTATCTGTTCTGTCTTCAATTTTAGCAGCTTTGTTCAAATTGTCAAAAATACATTGTAAGTATCTAGGACGTTTGACCACGCTTCATCTCTTTCATAATGCTGACCATTGAACTAATTATGTAAAACATTTTTATAAGTCTAAAAATCATTTTAATGTATCCTTTTATTTTACTTGATCAAACCTACAAGTGCTGAATGATTGAGTTAACTAAGTCAACGATCATATAATATATTGTTCTTCAGGAGTAATGAGCTTTGTTATTTTGTACATCAATACCTATTACAAAATAATTATAATAATTTATTTAGTAAAAATCAAATAAAAATTGAAAATTAATAAAGAAATTTATTTTGTCATCATTAAGAGATTTTTTAGCTTTTTTTCAGCTTTTAACTATTGAACTGTTCTTGTTCCAGATTCAACATGGTAGTTGAACTGAGGAGCAATTTCCTCCTATGTTTAATTTTTTTTCCTTACATTTATGAATTAAATTGTAAATTTTATAACGAAATATAACGATTTTATTTATGACTCCAAGCTTTATGCAACTAAATAATATTTTTATGTTAGGTATTGTTAATCATATATTTTTATTATATTAAATTACTAAAAGCAATATATAAATACTGATGTAACAAAATATAAAATATTTTTAGTTTACTTTTTGGTTGATGACCTTTACTCAAGTCATTTATACACTTGGTGATTTAACCTGCGTATATTGGTACTCTCGAAAACTAGGCGATTAACAGTGAAAAATAAAACCGGTACTTTTAATACAATCAAATTATGGATATCGATTTAAATGTTCACAAGTATAACAATAGTTTAGTGTATACCTAAGTATAAGTATCTATACTTAAATATATTTCAAATTTAAATCATAATAAATATTACATTTATGGTATTTATTATAATTATTAATTTTTGTAAAACTAATTAATTTATCAATGTTATATATTGCAGTAGTTACTGATATGAGAAAAATAAATAATTAAACTAAAAAATGTCACCTTACTTGTAGGTTACTCTTACTACCTATTTTGTATTATTTCACGGTATTAAAACAATTTAAATATGAATTATTGAACTATTAAAATAAATACCGAAATCAAACGGCAGCTTATTTTTCTTACTGCATTTTATAATCCTTTCTTGATTACATCTTCTGATAATACAGTTTCTTCGCAAAGGCCACAATACCTATATACATATCGTACCCGTGAAGACAATAATATTGTAATTGGATCTATTTCACTTGCATAGGAATCAGCTGGCTCTGTTCAAGTCAATGGTATAGGTATTGATAACGGAGTTGCCCGATTGCGGCCCGAATTCAGGTAGTCGTATTTTATCCCAAATATAAGTATCCCGATTGCGTCCAAACACACATTGGTTCACAAAATAGCTTATAATTAATAAAATGAAGTATTTGGTTAATATTTTAAATACTATTGGAAGTAATATTTTTATTTATGATTTTATTAGCAAAATTTGTAATTATTTTGATTTTTCAATATACATTTAAGATGATGGTACAAAAACTGTTTTCAATTAGAAATTAAAAAAAATACACAAACAATTAATAGTCAAATAAAAAATTGCTTACAAATTACAATAAAAAATATCTATATGAAGTACAATTAATATATGTCAATAAATAGTTAATAAATAGTCAAATATTAAAATAATAAATTGTTTACAATAAGAAAGATATAAAATACAATTAATATATGTCAATATTTAGTCAATAAAATAATAAATGATTATAGTGTTATAGGTAGATTTTTAAAACTCATTATTTTTACAAAATCAAAATTAGATATTTCCTTGTTTTTTAATTTTGTAATTTGGGTTTGTATAAACTTTTTTTTATTTATTTGTTTATTTGTTTCTCGAGGAGTACAAACTATAGATTGCATTTTTATTTTAGCATCT
>NW_019100866.1:0-15100 GCF_001856785.1 Myzus persicae | reverse complement strand
GGTACTCTCGAAAACTAGGCGATTAACAGTGAAAAATAAAACCGGTACTTTTAATACAATCAAATTATGGATATCGATTTAAATGTTCACAAGTATAACAATAGTTTAGTGTATACCTAAGTATAAGTATCTATACTTAAATATATTTCAAATTTAAATCATAATAAATATTACATTTATGGTATTTATTATAATTATTAATTTTTGTAAAACTAATTAATTTATCAATGATATATATTGCAGTAGTTACTGATATGAGAAAAATAAATAATTAAACTAAAAAATGTCACCTTACTTGTAGGGTACTCTTACTACCTATTTTGTATTATTTCACGGTATTAAAACAATTTAAATATGAACTATTGAACTATTAAAATAAATACCGAAATCAAACGGCAGCTTATTTTTTTTACTGCATTTTATAATCCTTTCTTGATTACATCTTCTGATAATACAGTTTTTTCGCAAAGGCCACAATACCTATATACATATCGTACCCGTGAAGACAATAATATTGTAATTGGGCCTATTTCACTTGCATAGGAATCAGCTGGCTCTGTCCAAGCCAATGGCATAGGTATTGATAAACGCCGTGTACCTAGCACTCCGCCACCGATCGACACACACACACACGCGCGCAACAAGTTCATGTCTATTTGTATTGTTTTATTTTTGTATGACTGTATTAAATGTGAGTTATAATAAAATATATAGATTGTAAATAGATTGTAAGTGATGTGCTGCCCTGATTTATGGACATACTTCACACATATACATTACAAACTACAATAGATATAACTCGGGAATCTCAAATTTTTTTTTTGATAATCTGTGCGTGTACACTCGCCACTCGGCACTCGCACATTATTTGACGGGACTACGATGTCTCGCCACCGAACGAATGGTGCATTGTTAGCGAAGTTGGTTTACAGCATAGTAGCCTTACAGCACACAGCCGTTTTTGGTCGACGAAATGGAGCACTGCTTCCGACGGGTGGTAATAAACGTATAGAATTGTCTGTAACCTGTTGGCTATACTGAATAATTTACGAATAAAAATGAAAACTTAGTGATGCGATCGTAATGTTGGGATACCCCCCACCCCCTCTAAATACTACGTGGTTATTATTTTCATATTTATAATTACATAGATATACACGATATAAGTACCCTCCCACAATTGAGTCTCTACAATCATGCTCTAAAAATGGTATTCCGAAAAAAGCCTCGACTATAGGAAAATAAAGACAAGGAAAACATTACTTTTCATTGGTTCATTATTCTTTAATGACATATTATATAATATGTAATTTTTTTCTTTATAATTAATTAATAAAATAGGTACCTAAATATAGTAATTAGTATACTGAATTGTGCGCAAACTCTTTTGAATATTCTATGGTTAATGAACATTAGCCTTATTTAGTTTATTCTTTTATTGATCGTTTAACCCACGTATAGATACAATCAAAATAACATGTATATATTACTTATAAAAGTAGTCACTTCGACTTATGTTATAAAAGTTGCTTCTGTTTACGTCATGTAAAGAACAAAAATCGAGGAGGTGATAAGGATTTTTGATAAGGCTTGGACGTCTAGTTTCGAACACGGGAATGTTTGAAATTCCAGTTTCAGTGTCTAGAAATCTCACATTACCTATGAAAATCGGCAATTGAATAATACGGATCCCCGTCGTATGTCCGGTTCTTTCTCATCATATGTAAAATTTGAAATCCGTGTTTGAATGTCTATCAATTGAGTCACCTTAAGTGAAAATCGATTACTTTAAAGTTAGGTACCTAAATAATCGATTCGACTTCGTCGGATCGCAGACAATGTACTGCAGCTAATTAGGTAGACAATCCACCAGTGGATTCGACGCCGTGTTGTAAAATATGTATTTAGTTATACAATTTGTACGTAAACATTTTATTTGTGCCAACTTCTACCTTTTAAAATCAAAATTTTGAAAAATCCTTTCTTGGTAGAACTCGACATTATAATATTAATCCATCCTTAAAATTTCAATTCGATAACTCAAATAGGTTCGGCTCTGCGTTGACTATTGCTAAAGTAACTTTCCTTTATATATATAGATAATGTATCGCAATGTTTATTTACTGTCGTTGTTATACTAATATATAATATTATAAAAACATTTGTTTATCGTAAAACCTAAATAAACAATATTATACAGCTGAGGTGACCAGCAACTGTTAGCTTAACTCTTAGTAACAGCGCATATTGTAAAAAAATGTACAGCATTTATTAATTTTTTTGAATTTAATAAAAATAACTTGTATATTTCTGGTTTGATTATGTATGTTATTTGAAGGCACAATAAAATAACTTCAAAAAAATTGCAATAAAAAGTTGAAAAGTTTTTAAGATACATCAGCAAAGGTACGGTATTTATCGTATTGTCTTTAGTATCCGCTACCCATACAATTTGTATGAATTGAAAACGTATACGTACCCTTGCGAGACGTATCTTTTGAACAAGTAAAGCACTGAAGACATATTATCATCTGATCTTCGTTGACGTTTCATTGATATTTCTAAAAACGCCGATCAAATTTTTTTTTTAAATATTGCAGTTACCTAAGAGTTGCAAAAATTTCATCATATCTACCGATATTATTTCATATTTTAACCGTCTCGCCTGTGTATTTCAATTTGCTACGACCTAACTTATATCCTGTATTTGAACCATTATATAATATAATATATGTATGTCATTCTGTGTTTTGAACGAAATAATCACGCAGATCGAGAACATCAAACTTTAGGAAGGCGTATTAAAAGGCGTACAACGTGAGAACCAATAACGACACGGTTTCAATTGCGAACCGCGGCTGGGCGAACACAATAACCCACTGCAACATACAGTAAACGCCTTCAACTTGTGGTTCTCCAAGCACAATAATGTTTAACTGAAAACGTACAGGGCGACAGCCATCACAGACTCATCGACCGATTCGACCGATTAGTTGACAACTCGCTTTGTCGACATAAATTACAATACTAATGGTATTATAATATGTACATATTTCAAAATTATTTAAACTGATTATTTTTTACTTTTAGTTTTTTTTTTAAATTATGAACACTAAAACATAAAGACACAAAAGTAAATTATTTGCAAAATAAATATTATAAACAAACTTATAAACTGATTTAATCTCTTGATTGAATTGATTTTCTGAATTTATTGATTATTGATTAATTGTTATTAAATTTAACACTAAACACTAACCTTCAAGAAACAAAATCGCTTACCCAAAAAAAATAAAAATTTCAATTGTAATTACGTCTTAGATTGTCGCTCCGCTAATAACAACGATTAATTAAATATATTATTGTTTCGTTGCTAAACAAATGACAATTAGAGCAAATTGTAGTCAGTGGCCTTTGTCGCGGATGTTAATCAAGAACAATAAAAATAAATAAATTGTATGGCCAAATCATAATACAAAGTACAATATTATAATACAAGTACAACAGTATTACTACAAATAAAAAAAAGAGTGAATAAAAAGCTATTTTAAAGAGAAAAATATAAAATGTACAGTATATAGTATTGAACTGATAATATAATATATGAAGTTATGTAGTTACTGAAAGAAAATAAATAAATTATTATCAAAGCACAGATATTGTAAAATACAAACAATATAATATAAAACTGATTACAATTACTTCTCATTCCGATTATTGTAATAATTAAAAAAAACAAAGATAGTGTTACATCCTTGTGAAAAAGTCACTAAAATTAATATTAATTTAAACATAAACATAGATTTGTATAATTTAAATAATTTAAAGTTTAGACCGAAGTATATTTTGTAGATATTAGCATTATGGTATAACTTGGTTTAATTTAAAATTATATATATTTTATAGTAGCTTTTAATTTATTATTGTGTGACATATTGTGTGCTATTTTTAAGTATCTGCACCGAAGAGTAGACCATAACAAATGTAATTGGCTAAGCAAAGTTACTATAAAGTTTTGAATCTTATGCTAGGCGCCTAGGTTAAACGAAATATCTCAATTCTATGGTTTATATCAATGCATTCGAAAAATAAAACAACAATTGTATCTTATTAATACAAATAATATTTTAGTTACATTAACGATTAGAAAAAAAGGTTCTTTCGTTTTACTAAAATGAAAAACACTTTTTGTAATATTGATGGCTTATACGTATATATAGAAAGAACAGGAAAGTTAACATTTTACTTTTTTTTATGTAGATGCCTATTATCAAAGCTATGCTCAGGCTTTATTCACAGGTTATGCATTTAGAAAAATAGCACTCCTCGAAACTCCCTAAAAAAAATAAATAACCGAACATATTTCGCACCTAGAAGAATACTCAACTTAAAGTGATTGAATTCAAAAGAAAGAGTAAATAATTTATTCCAAACAACGGGTTTGAGCCGTTAATTATTTTCATTATCTACATAATTAATTTTTCTATACGATTTATTCACATTCATACGATAACATAAATTATATAAGTACTTAAGTCATGAAATAAGTTATAAATGACATAATATCTATACATTAATAGGTACAATGAATAATCTACTATAAAATGTATAATGAAAATTGCTATAATTATTTTAAGCTCATGAAAAATAGGTAAAAGAGGTTCCTAGGGTGACCCTTTTATAAAATAACAAAAATAGCACCTGATACGTCTTTTACCGTAAAAAAGTTATTTATTTATCAATATTGTTTATAAAACATATTATCGTACAAACAATTGTATACTGCTACGGTATAAATGTATATAAATAATAAGCTTACCAATATACTGCGCACAATCTTATATTCAACCCTTTCATGTAATTAATATTACGTTATATACAGCTACTTTTAATGAAAAAATTATCATAAGATCGGACTTCTGAAACCCACCATCCGCGTCTTCACATATTTTTGTTTTTTACAGCAGAGGCTATTTATTTTATAACTGTCTGACAGTGGTAAATCGTAAGAATGTATCCGTTGATCTAATGTGTACTTCTAAAAATAATCCTTCCGGGATCGATAGTATATTTTTTTGTTTCCCAATAATTAAAATATTGATTAAATGTAGTAACTAAATTATTATAATTGGTGTTATTTTTTTTTTTTATATATATATTTTAGTATACATTTTCAGGAATATTTAAACATATTATGTTTTTTTAACATAGAATAGGTACTATCATATTATACACCACCCAAAGGCAATGAGTCTTAAATTCATATTATTATATGCCAATGTCCATGAATATTTCCATGTATATTTCGTCTTTTTAATGCCCTTTACTTATCAGTGACAATGTAATACTGTTATGCATCACAATTCATACAGTAAACAAGTAAAGCAGTTTTTTTTCGAAATTATAGAATATTACATTTAAAAGCGTTCAGTGGTCGGGACTAATATAACCTTTGGATATCACTTTTACTAGTTATATAGATAATAAATACAAATTATCTAAACACTAACTGAGTTTAACATTTAATAGCATAATATCATAATTAGCATCTAATTTGCTTTACAATATTAATGCAACAATTATTTTTATTTTATTTTATCAAATTACAATAGGTAACTAATCAAATTGTAAATAATTCTCGACGACAATCAACAGATAATTATTATTTGGCTCCAACAATTAAATACGATTAAGCTTACATACTTATCTAATAATTTGTAGCTATATCGATGATTCATTATTTCTACACATGAAATTCAATGTTTAGAATTAGTCACCAAAAATAGTTTTTCTTAAAACTGGAGAACTCATTCTGCTGTATAGTAGACATCAAACTGCGAAGATTACGTTGTTGTTATAATGGGTGTGTTATCCTTGAATTCAATTATAAATCACTACTTGAATACAAAAAATATTTCAGAGATGAGACCTGTGGCAGTTTGGATGCACACCGGTGCTAACCCATTGATCATATAAAAAAAAATTGTTCTTTGATTGTAAATTATTATTTTTATTAAAGTTACTTACTTTCACACGAGTAATTCTTATTAAGCCCAAATGGTTCAAATTTTATTAAACAAAATTAATGTAAAATGTAAAGTAAATATAGTAATGATATTATATAATGTTTTTTATTTTTATCAGCAAAAATATACTTTTATAGTAACTTAACAAATCAGAGAATGGTTATATAATAATAATATACATATATATATATATATATTCTTAATAATGGGTAAGTTTCAATCACGGGTAGTGTTGACACATTTTTTACCTTGGTAATTTACCAAATAAGCTTTATGTAAATAATATTTTTACTTTATCTAATAAGGAGCTAAAAAGCTAAGAAGCTATAAGGAATATTTGTAAATTTGTAACGTTGTTATTATCTTATTGATTTTTATATGATTGAAATAATAAACAGGTACTTTTTTCTGTTACATAGACCATTTGGCTCCCGTTTTTCCTAAGCTCCTAATGTATTTCAACAATTTTAATTTACAAACTGCTTCTGTTAAAAATGGTTCTAAGAGCAGGTTAATTCTCGAACAGTTCCTGGTTTTTACATAAAAAATTCTTCCTGTTTCATACGGACTTTGGATTGTCTCAAAAGAAATGCCTGATAGTTTTAGTATTCAATTTAAAAAAAGTAGGTGAGTGGATTGGGCTCAGCTCTACATTAGGTGTGTAGAAAGTCGCAGTTATGGATGGTATTAAATTTGGATTAAATGATATGAAATACATAGAATTTTCTAATTGTTTTCTTTGTAAACAGATTATAAATTGACGTTCTAAATAAATAAAATAAAAAAATGATATATTAGCATTATATACGAAAGACGATTATGAGTAGACAAAGTATGTCAATCTAGAATATTATATAATATCATTACTTATTATTAATACGGTAGCAGGTAAGTTGAATTAATACATATAACTCTTAAATTATCAGTGATGCACTAAACAAAAACTTGGCTGTATACATTTTTAATATTTTTAACTTATATTTTAACAATATATCAAGGGCTTTGGATTAAATATTTTATTGACATTTGTAGAAAAAAAAAATACTAAGACAAATGAAAATCTTCGTAAACAACTAAAAACAAGGCAAAATATATTTCATATATACCTATTATTATTTTCATAATGTCTTGTCATTTTAACAAGAAGGTATATAAATTGTTTAAATAATATATGGTGTAAATTTCAAGTGTCTATAGTTATTTGTTTTTGAATTACAACAAAATAAGAAAATCGCTACATGAGAAGTCGAGTGAATATCCAATGTTGTAAAAATGTCAACTTCAAACTCTCATAAAAATTTAATTCAAATTTCCTTTAAAATTTTTTTTTTGACAAATTTAGACAAACTTATAAGAAATCTTGTATTAAATATTAAAATATTATATATAAAACGAACATTTTGACACTCTTATTGTGGATATACCCTCAATTTTATCTTCTAATTCCACAGACAACAATTTTCGAGGAACTTTACTTTTTCGTTTTTTGTATTACATTTTCAAGTTATTGACTGACAAAAACATTTTTATCGACATTAGTAAAAAATACAAATTATAATCGAACATTTCATACGCCTATAAATAGTTCAACACGAGTAAAAATATATATACATGGTGTATATAGAAAATGGTCACACAAACATTCAGTGAAAATGTTATTTATCTATATGGAATTTATTACACTAAAAACCAAAATCATTTTTTTCGAAAAATTCGTAAATCTTCGTTTTTTCTTATTTTTTGTTTGTTTTCCCTGTTACTTTTGAAAACTATAAGGAATTTTCAATTTTGACCTTCTGTATCTTGTAATACCAACTAAATTCACTTCAGACAATATTATTTTTAAATAGTATAGCAAAGTATACGAAATAATTATTATTAATCATAAATTATATTATATTATATTTATTTTACCCGCCAGCTACTTTGTATCTACTTATTTGTGTTTTTTGTTAATTTTGATTGTTAACATTATTTTGTTGTTTTAAGTATTATTTAAATTTAACTTGTTGACGATGGTGACTTATCAAATTATATTATAAACATTGTAAATAGTTTGAACAACAATTCAATTTTGAATAGTACCAGTTATAAAATCAATACATTCATCCTTTCACATCTGTTCAGCACCTAAAATCTATTTAATTTTTAGCGTTACCCATGCATTATTAGTTGTATTTAATTTTAATGAAAGTGAAAAAAGTATTTTAAATTTAATATATACAATTTACACAATTATTGCATTCATACTATTCTGATAAATACTTGGCGTTTTCCATAATAGTGTTTTAATTATTTCGGTGTTATCCGCCATAACTCAAGCCTACCGATTTTTTCGCCAGTTGTGAAACACGAGGAGCTATACACGAGACCACAGACTTAGATAAAATACTTTTAAAAAGTATTCTAAATAGTTATTCAGAATACTTTTGAGATAAGTATTTTGAAAGTATTCCAAATAGTATTCGGAATACTATCCAAGACTGTATCCACCGTGTATAATAAGTTAAACTCAAATATAAAAAAAATAAATTTTGAATTCGATGGAAAATGCTGAACATATATTTAAAACATAGTTTAGTCAGCTTTGATCCATTGAATAATTTAATTTTTCGAGCAACCCGGAATTTGTGCATAGAATGGAATACACAAGTTTTACGCAAAAAAGCAACTTTAGGAAATATATTTATTTATTTTAATTTGTTAATAATTATTGAATGGTTAATTATTTCATTATCCACTGGTTTATTGTTAAAAATTGTACTTTTGACCTTAAATACCACACCAGATTATACCATTTCAGTTCAAAGAACGGAGTAAATTGGAACTTTTGTTAAAGAGCTCAAATGTAGCTATCCAAGTAATTTAAAATTGTTTCATTTTGTTAAGTGAACAATAATGTACGCAAAGTGGTTTTGAGGGATAATTCCGAAAAGTCGTAGCATTTTTACTACCCCAAAAGTAGGCGAAAGATAGAAAAAAAAACATTGCTTCAGCGCTAACCGCTCAGAATCAACAACTATAATGATAGCAAATTTTATAATTATTAATATATTTAACTCCTTAAAAGAACATATTATCATGAGTAATTTCTAGCCAAAGGACAATAGTTCATAATAATAATTTTTGTGGTTTTTCACTTTCTTAAAATGACATAGGTACCAACTATAGTTCAAAATCAAAATCTTTGTCTAAATAAATACAGAGTAATTTTCTAAGATTTTTGTTTTCAATATGTAAAAAATACAATGGTCCTTATTAACATTACGAAAACATAAAAATGTTGTTTCTCTGTCTTACCACTACTAAAAAATTAAATATTTAAACTATTCAAATTGAAATTACGTACTAATTATTTAATAACGTTATAGACTACTAATTGAACGACTAAGTTTCAAAACTAACCCACACAACTATAGATTTAAACATGTACTTTACGTAAGGAATATCCGAATATATTATTATAAATTTAATATTTTAACCAATTTTTCAATACTTTTAAGAAATTCTATAAATAATTAAGAGTAACTTCTAATCTTCACTTAAAGATCCGTCTATGCGAGTACCTATACAGTGGAGCGTCGAATTACACTACGAATTTTTTTCAGTTTAATTTAATTTAGTTTTATCATTCATTATGTTCATTTTAACGTGTACTATAAAGTATAATGTCATGTTATATCAAAGAATAAACGTTATATATATTGTTATTTTATATTATGAAATGCAAGATAAATTTATTATCTACTACGGCTGACTCCAATGTTTGTACGTTGTAATCTTAAATTTAGTTGGTTCGTTTGAACCTAATAATTTTCAATGGTTGTTTGATTATTCACTTTTTTTAGTTTATTCAAATGTTGAAATATGAAAAATTATAAATTTAAAAAAATTAAATAATAAAAATTAAAGTTTAGTTAATGTGTGAGACACATGTTTACATCAATGTTGACTCAACATTGTGTACTCAAAACGTTGGTACTTACTCTCAAAATACTGAAAAATGTAGTATAGATAGCTGTTGAAGCAAATGTTCAACAAAATATTAACACACATTTGCACACAAAAAAAAAAAAAGCTCGTTTCACACACTCAATACTCACACAGTCTCACGTAAAGATAAATCCAAAATATCAAATATTAAATATTAAATTAATTATTAGTCATTTATTGTTATAACCGATAAGTCGACTATTAAGTATACACGACAATGGTGGAATGTGCATATTTTAAATCTCTATCCCAATATCATTCTGATGTAGGTACCTACTATCTCTTCGAGTATATTTTCACAACTATTTTTTCTAGTTCAATAAAATTTCAAAATGCAAATAGTTCCCTTCATATATAAAATATTATTAATTTATATTTGGAATTTTGATGAATTTTTGTAATTTATTTGCCATTTTTCATGCATGTATTAAAACTGCAGTTTTATACATATTTTTTTTTTTAGATAACGTTTCCTTATATACGTTCCAATATCACGTTGTTGGAAACCTTAGAAAATATATATCTTAGTAACAATAAATGATTGGGAGTTCGACGTACCTGTAAAGATGTCACAAAGTACAAAAATATACTTTATCTTATACGTGTTACCTACGGTTATAGTTATATATTGACAATACTTATATTTAACTATTTAACATACCTATATTTTTATTTAATTTTGAAATGCAATATTTTAATATAATATTTACATTTTACATAACCGGTCAGTGCTTGGAGAACTACAAGTTGTAGGCGTTTACTACATGCTGCGGGAGGTTATTGTGATCGCGCAGCCGCAGTTCGGCAATTGAAACCGTGTCGTTATTGGTCCTCACGTTGGACGCCTTTGAATACGCCTCCTTAAAGCTCGATATCGTAGATCTACTTGATTTTTTCATTCAAGACACAAAATGACATACATAATATATTATATTACATATGTTTGATTTCGAGTATAGCCTAACTTCAATCAGTAATAATATTATCAATATCGTTATCATACAGTCCACATTTAGTTTATGTTGTTCATTGTGTACTCGAAAGAAAATGCGCTCATTAAAATGTATATTCACTTAAGAAAAATAAAAGTTTTTCGAGTAAAGTAAATTCTGTGGTTTTCATTTTAAATATACTTTATTCCTGCCTACGGTTTTCAACCGTAAAACATTGCGAAAGATAACATGGTCCTTCGAGCCGGATACGTTCCGCGTATTAAGTTGAAAACACGTGTTCACATTTCGCGGAGTGCGTTCTTTTGTTGTTTTCAAATTAATAATATAAAGGTCGAATAAAGTATTTATCGTAAAAGCTAATCGTTAACCTGTGAATCTTAATTACAAATAGTGCGTTGTTTGCAACCTATCGTGCATAAAAGAAAATTAAAGAAAGAAATTAATCGTATGTCATGGACTCGTTTTAGTTTATGTCAAATAAAATATATTTCATTTCGTTTCCGTGAATAAGTCGTTTGTGCGAACCGCAACGCGTCGTGGCATCTATATCGTAATTCGTAAGTTGATTCTGTATTTCGATCGCGGTCATATTTGGTTTCTCGTTAAATCGGTTTTAATTCGTAAATCGTTATTCGTTATAGCGAAATTCGTACAAGCGTTGAGTCGATGTAACGTTGTCATAGTAGTCGTACCGTCGCCGCGTACAAGTGTCGCGTCGTATATTGATAAATCATATCGCGTATAGTTGTTTACATCGAATATCTGATATCGCATAATCGCATCACACGTTGTGTTTATAATATTGATACATGAGTGTTATTCATCTGAATTCAGCTGTAAAATTGAAGCTATTGCGGGCAGTTCCATCAGACGATTTTTAGTTCATTCTGTCGGTCAGTGAGAAATTGAATTGTCCATGGTTATCAACTCAACACAGATCAAACGTCGATTAAAAAAGGTCAGAGATTTAATTATAAGTACCTTAGGCAAACTCCTCGAATAGATACAACAGTGTTCCTTTTCTATGCTTTAGTCGTTACAATTCAACTGAATTTGCGCTACCTTACCGAAGTAGTCTATTTAAATCTGAATAATTAATTATTATTTACTATGGGTGATCCGGCAGTGCTTGTAAATCGCCGCGGAGTATTAAAGGGCCAAATGACGCGTATTTTAAGTTACACGCTAGGAGACCGGAGTAGCCTCGAAGTTAATCAAATAAAAAGTCGAAAGGATCGTTTAAAAGAATTGTTTGATGCTTTTGAGGAAGTTCAGTCGTCGATTGAAGAAGAAAGTGGTGTATCGGAGGATAGTGAAAATTACCGCGTTGAAGTCGAAAATGTGTATTATAAAGCTATAGCGAATTGCGAAAAAATAATAAAAGAAGAAGAATTAGAGCACAGCATCAGTTATCTTTTTGCAAATAGTGAAATTCAAAGCAATAGTCAGAACAATAATAATGCGAGTGGTAGCCAAGTAACACCCGTAAAATTAGCTGCGTTGCAAATACCAAAATTTACGGGCTTATATTCAGAGTGGGCAACCTTTTATGACATTTTCACAGCATTTGTGCATAACAATAAGGACATATCGGAAATACAAAAATTTTTCTATTTGCGTGAGGCACTCGAAGGTGATGCCGAAAAATGCTTGCAATGTTTAGGAACAACCTCCGAAAATTATAGAATTGCATGGCAAACCTTAGTATCGCGTTACAACAATAAAAAGGTGTTAATTCAAAATCACACGAAGGCGTTGTATGGATTACCAGCTGTCACGTCGGAATCGTCATTTCAATTGCGTCAATTAATCGATGGGCTAAACGGTCATATTAATGCTCTTCAAATGTTAGGCCAGCAGCCTAAGTTATGGGGCTCGTTGCTAATTCATTTAATTACGATTAAACTCGACAAAGAATGCCTGCGCGAATGGGAGACAGTATCGGAAAGAATGAAATTTCTACGGCAGAAAAGTTATTAGAATTTTTGCAAAATAGAAAAGAATGAAATTTCTACGGCAGAAAAGTTATTAGAATTTTTGCAAAATAGATTCCTTGTGTTAGAAGCAATCGAGTCCTCAAATAGTGATATTGTACAACAAGTAAGCAGTACTGTAACCAAAAGATGGCCAAACAAGTCAACTGCACATGTTTCAACGAATGAAATAAAATGTTTTAATTGCGCTGGTGCACATACAATTTATCGTTGTCCGTCATTTTTAGCCTTGTCTGTGAACGATCGCATAAAGAAAATCGATGCTCTTAAATTGTGTAAAATTTGTTTACGCTCTCATCCTAATATTAAATGTCAATCACGTTGTTGTGCTAAATGTTCGCGCCCACACAATAGTTTATTACATCTAATGAAAGCAGAAAATCTTAAAAAGAAAAATTTCGCAACTACGACCAGCGAGTCCAGTACAAATAATACGTTGACTGAAAAATCAAATGTAAATGTAACGGAAACCGCGTCCATAAGTGCTCACGCATCAAAGGTAGATACGTGCGCCACCGTTTTGCTAGCTACAGCTATAGTAAAGGTATATAACAAAGACGGAAAGTTGATGAAGTGTCGCGTATTGTTAGATACTGGGTCTCAAAATAATTTTATGAGTGAGGAAGTATGTCAAATATTAAAACTACGACGTTCGAAAATATCATGTGCTATTGTCGGTATAGGTCAGTCTCAACAAGAATCGTCATCTGCGGTGTATGCTACAATAGAATCGCTAGGTTCTAATTATAAATCAACCTTTGAGTTTTTGGTGTTATCCAAGTTAACAAATAATATACCGTTAATGTATATAGATACATCCAACATGAATGTTCCAAAAAATATTCAGCTGGCTGATCCACAATATTATAAGCCGCAAAAAATCGATATTATTTTAGGTGCTTCAGTATTTTTTGAAGTATTAGGAACCGATCGTATCCAGCCAGTGAAAAATGGAGTATTCTTTCAAGAAACACATTTCGGTTATATTATAAGTGGTCAAGTGCCCAGTGCAAAAAACAATCCGTCCACATCAATTATGTCGTTTGTCGCGTGCACAGACATGCTAAGATTGGAAGAAAAGGTTTCAAGATTTTTGCAATCGGAAGAAATCCCGCCAGAAAAATCGTATTCGCTAGAAGAAAAATTATGCCGACAGCACTTTGATAGTACAGTAAGAAGACAAGAAGACGGGAGATTTACAGTTTGTCTGCCGTTTCGCGAGTCGGTGACAAAATTAGGCGAGTCACTAGATATAGCGTTGCGAAGGTTTCTGGCATTAGAACGAAAATTAAATGCAAATGAGTCCTTAAAAAAGGATTATGTGAAATTCATGGAAGAGTATCAAAGTTTAGGTCACATGTCACCTGTGGATTCATATGACACGAAAAAGCATTATTTTTTGCCACACCATGCCGTAATAAAAACCGATAGCGCCACCACTAAATTACGTGTCGTTTTTGACGGCACGTGCCGAACTACTTCGAACCTAAGCCTAAACGACGTATTATTGAAAGGTCCCGTAATACAGGAGGAGCTCGTTACCTTGTTGGCGCGATTCCGTACCCATAAATACGTCATAACGGCTGATATCAAGCAAATGTACCGTCAAGTCCTGATCGAAGAAAAGCATCGAGATTATCAACTGATATTGTGGCGTCCTAGCACTAATGAAAAAATACAAATATATCGTTTAAATACCATAACGTATGGCACCGTTCCGGCCTCGTTTTTAGCGACAGGCTGTCTACACAAGTTGGCAGAAGAAGAATTGATAAACCATCCAGGTGCCGCCGAAATCATTCAAAATGATTTCTATATGGATGACCTGCTGTCAGGAGCAAATACAATTCAAGATACTATACGTATAAGAGACGACGTTATAAATATTTTACGTAAAGGTGGTTTTGAGTTACGTAAGTGGGCTGCAAATTATCCTATCTTACTGGAAGGTATACTCGGATCAAATAGTAATGAAAAGAACTTAATTATGGAATTGGACAACGGTCCTACAAAAATTTTGGGTCTTATTTGGAATCCAAAGGAAGACCTATTGCAATATAAAGTCACACCATACGAAAGTGGTTCCGTTATTAACAAAAGAAAAATACTGTCAGACATCGCATCCATTTATGAT
>NW_019100865.1:3703-24290 GCF_001856785.1 Myzus persicae | reverse complement strand
ATTACTTTGTTATTATTTTTAATTTACTTTAATACAACATACTGTTTTAACTTATAATATAATATTGATTTTATTACTTATTTCAACATACCTTCTTTTTTGTGACTCGATCTAATATCAACAACGAGACGTCAAAGCACGTCATTAAATAATTAAGTGTACAAGTGTAGTACGAGAGTACTACACTAGCTTGAGTACTATATGTATATAGTACTATATATATCTATATATACTATATGTTTACAAATATTTTAGGGTAATCATGCCTCAAATTTAAAAAAACATTTGAAGCAACACGAGGAATTATATGATGAATTTATAGATACTCAAAGTCAAATTACTCATAATTCAAATAAATCTCAAGTGAAAATAGATACACTACTTAGGTCAAGCTATGAAGTTAAAGTAAACATTACGCCAAAAAAAGTAATTGATGCATGTGTGGAACTTGTTACGGTGAATGGGCGTCCTTATAGTATTCTGAACGATAGTGGTTTTAAGAAAATACTTAATCCAATGTTAAGTGGATTTAAAAACAAAATAGTTCTGAATTCAACTTCTATCAGGTAAAAAAAAAAAAATTCCTTTATATAATATTATAAGCAGTTTAAAATGTTGATGCATGATTCATTTTATTACAATTTGAAATACCTACCTACCTAACTATTATATTAAATATTAATTACCTAACTTTGTATATAATATTATATATGTATTTATAACATTACACATTATTATCATTGGTCTTAGGTGTACTACACAGTACACACCCTACACAAAATTCTACATAGATAAAATATATACTAATTGCAGATGAAATGTATAACATTCAACAGTAAAACATATAATATTTTAAACAATATTTTTTTAATAGTTTAGGTATATATATTAAGCCGAGTATGTTACTCCTACTAAAATTACTCTGCCAACCCCATGATTAAATTCTGCGCACACCTATGTTAAATATAAACATAATATATAGGTGCCTATATACAATATTATTTATCTTTATTAATTTTAATAGGTACATATATAATATTATATAGATAGGTCGTTGCTCAATAAATATAGATATGTAAGTAGAATATATTATTATAACTATTTTTCTAAATGTAATTATTGTGTACATTAGGTATATTGAGCTAATCTTGTAGGTAACCATAATAATATATTAATATCATACTTTTACCTACATACCGAATTTAATTTATAACATCTTACCGAACATTGAAAATGTTTTCTATAAAGCTAGAACTAGGTAGCAGATGCTAATTAATTTATTCATATTTATTTATATAAATCGTGCTTCTAAGACATATTTAGAGTTTTTTTGTTGTTAAACAATAATTTTAAAATTGGGATTTGTTTTTAACTCCAATTGCAGAGAAAACAAGATTTATTACATAATATCTATTTCATATACTCAGTTCTGTAACAATTATTTTGAACAAAATGTGACTAACATTAGATTTTAATATTACTAGGAGGCATGTTCATGAAGAATCTATAGTACTTAAAAAACAGATTTCAAATGAAATACAGAACAAATTGATATCATTGAAAATTGATGCAGTTACTAGGTTAAATAGAAGTTTTTTGGGATTAAATATTCAATACATAGCTAATGAATGTATTCAATTAAGAACAATTGGTCTTGTTGAACTAACAGAGTCTCATACAGGTAACAAACTAAATAAATATGATTATGAGTGTTTTTATACAATTTAAGTACACTTTATACATTTATAATATTTTTTTTCAGGAGTATATTTAAAAGAAATTATTCTTAAGACATTAAACAAATTCAAAGTTAAACCAAATCAGCTGTATACAATTACCACCGATAATGGAGCAAATATAGTAAAAGCTGTAAAATTAATTGAAAATGAAATTGAAATATTGCTAGAGTCTGAAAAAGATTGTGAACCTGAAAACCAAATAGATTCTGGTGAAATCTTAGGTCCAGATATTTCATTAGATGATCATAACAGTGATTCCAGTACTGACAGTGAAACAAATAGGTTAATATTATTAAATAAAATGCACGTTTATTTAATAAATGTAGAGTATAATCTTTTAAATACAAATTGAAAATTAAATATTTTACTAACTAGGTACTATTGTTATTATATATTTTTATTTTTTAGTTTGGAGATTGATAAATCTATAATTGATGATGATGAAATAAATTGTATACTTAGTGCTGCAGACGAAGAAGACATTGAAAAAGACAATAATATAAGCGAGAAACTAATTTTTGATATGGAAATAGAAACATTGCACCTTGGAGATAGCACAATATTCACTGGTGAGTTAGTTATAATAAAAAAAGAAAAAATTGTAAATTCTATGTTTCAAAATGTCATATTAATATTTATATTTTAAATATATTAATTTTTAGTTTGTTCAGTTTTTATAAAGTATAATACTATAAACTAAATTTACATTTTTAAAATACTCATATACATTTTTGCCGAAAAATAATTTATTTTCATTGTAACTTCTTAATATATATATATATTTTTTTAAAGGTATGCGATGTGTTGCTCATACACTCCAGTTGGCTGTTTTTGATACTTTAAAAGATTCGAACATTACAAATATATTAAATAAAGTAAGAGCTTTGGTTCGCAAGTTGAGAAATCAAACTTACATATATATATTAAAAAAAGAAAGATTAAAAATGCCAATTCTTGATTGCAATACACGTTGGCATTCAACATTTGATATGCTGGATAGAACAATTAGTCTTAAAAGTTTTATACAAAACATGTCAGGAAATGACTTAAAATTAAAAAAATATTCTTTAAGTAACTTTGAATGGAAGCAAATAGAAACAATTTCTGAAGTACTTTTACCAGCTAAAATTTGCACAAAAAAATTACAAAGCGAACAACTAACACTAAGTGATTTCTATGGTGCATGGATAACTTGCAAAATCCAAATTCAAAAAATGGCAAATTCTTACGCCCAAAAGTTTATAAGTAGTATGAATATTAGAGAAATACACATAATGAATAATAATGCATTTATTTCTGCAATATTTATGGACCCACGTTATAAAATAACTTTAACTGAAGAACAGTCCATGGCAGCAATAAACCATTTAATCAACATATGGATCCATATGAAAATGTTAGAAAAAGAACATGAAGAATTAACAATGGATGACAAGAATGTTGATAATTTGTCTGAATCTGAAATATCGTCTAATTCAAAATCTGGTGATGAAATTGAAGAATTTTTAAAATCTAACTTTTCAAATGAATCATCTGATCAAAATAATTTGAGTAACTCTCAGAAATCTACTATTTCAACACGAATAGAAACTCTTTTAAAATCTTACCATATCGATCAAAACAGAATCGGAAACAAAACTAAAATTTTAAAATTTTGGAAATCTATGGAAACAATTCACCCTGAGCTACATGAATTAGCTCAAGTTGTTCTTTCCGTGCCCGGGACGCAGGTCAGTGTGGAAAGACTATTTTCTGGTCTGAAATTCATTTTGTCACCTTACAGAACTAACATTAGTTCAAGTAATTTGGAAGACCAATTACTTGTAAGGACCAATAGGCTATTTGAAAAAAAAGAGACCGTAAAGTATGAATATATAAAAATTGTTAATACATACAAATAAATATTTATATTATATATATTTTTGCAGATTCATGAGAGGAAATCCAATTATTGAACAAAATGTTAATCAAAGTCATGATAATTCCAGCCCAACAATGAAACGTAAAAAAAAACAAATGTTATTAACAAATATGATTACTTAATTATTTTTTTTTTTTTCAACTACAGAATTTATTTACAGTTATTTCTGTTTTTATTATTTTAATATTTTGTAAGTTTTATTAAATACTTTCTACAATTATTACAGTCACAAATGTTACAATATATGTACCTGCTAATTGTTCATTTTTAGCATAATTACTACGAAGCATTACAACAAAGAATGCAAGCATTGGGAGAGTGGTCTATATTGGACCACTGTCTGATATTTGCATTCATAAAACATGTTAAAAATTTGGTCAGTTATTTTTATTAAGCAACATGTAGGTATAACATTTTTTAGAGTTCTCAGATGTCCACTTATCACAAAAACTTTAGGTCAATATTACTTTTTCCATATTTTTGTAAGAAAATTACATACATAGGTACCTATTATCTGTAAATACAAATTAATAATAATAATATTTATTTAATGTTCCTACTAAAATTTAGCTGGAACCGGAACCGAAATTATTTGGAACCGGTACCTTTATTTTTTTTCATCAAAGAACCAGAACCGAACCGGAACCGTTATTTTATTTTTGGAGAACCGGTACCGGAACCGATACCGATAAATTCAAAAGGTTCCAGTCCCTGGTTCAAACACTTCAAGAAAACTTTGAAGAGAATGGTAAATCATAAATATTCATGTTTCTATTTTTTTTTTGTCAAAATACTAATAATTATTATTTTTTAGTTTTTGATAATCCATCAACATCAATAATTGAAAACACTGATAATGTTCAAGAGCATCAGGTAAACATTGAAGAAAATGGTATATGATAAATTTAATATTTATGATTTTTTTTTGTCTAAATAATTATTACTTCTTATTTTTTAGTTTCTAATAATCCATCAACATCAATAATGGAAAACTCTGATAGTGTTCAAACACTTCAAGAAAACTTTGAAGAGAATGGTAAATCATAAATATTCATGTTTCTATTTTTTTTTTTGTCAAAATACTAATAATTATTATTTTTTAGTTTTTGATAATCTATCAACATCAAATGATACCCGCTCGGTTGATATCTTAATTGGAATGCATGGTGAATATTCTTAATATTTTGTTATTTTGTATAGCAGTACTTTTAATAATTAATTTTTATTGTAATACTAACCAAAAATTTAAATTATAATATAATTTTAAAATTTAATCACATTTTAGATTTTAAATTATATCCAAACGATCCTGGAAATTTTCCTGAAGAAATGTCAAGTGAACTGTTGACATATTTCATACAATATGGACCATGTCAGCCTTCTCCATTGGAACTACCATCAAGTATTTTTCCTAAAAGCAAGGATCCAAATGGTGTATCAAGAAGTTTTCACGAAACTTATTATCACAAAACTATACAAAATGTTCAAGTGCGTCGAAATTTGTTATCATATTCACCTTCCCAAAATAAGGTATATTGTGTATCTTGTAAATTATTTGGATTACCTAAAGCAAAAAAGGCTGTTTTGGCACAAAAAGGAACAAATAGCTGGCAAAATTTAAAACGTAATTTAGAGACTCATGAACAAACTATTGAACACTTACAGTCTGAAATAAGTCGTGGACTTTTCTCAAAAAATAATAGAGTAGACTTAAACCTGCGTCTTTCTAATAATCGACATATCGCGGAAAATAGAGAAGTGTTGAGAGTTATCATTGAAGTAATTATTTTCGCTGCTAGGCAAAACATTGCATTACGAGGCCACAGTGAAAATGTTTTAAGTGATAATCGTGGTAATTTCTTGGAATTAATTAAGCTGATGAGTCATCATAACTCAACACTTCAGTACCATTTAGAAAAAATAAATTCAAGCAACCATAATAGACTTACCTTCATGTCTCATGAAAGTCAAAATAAGTTATTGTTAATTATTGCAGAAATTATTAGATCCGTAATTGTAAAACAACTCAAAGCAGCTGGATTATTCTCTGTTATCATTGACACAACGACTGATGTGGCAAGTCTGGAACAATTTTCTTTTGTTGTTCGATATGTTCATGAAGGAAGCATCGAAGAACGTTTATTAAGTTTAGTTACAGCGTCAGATGCTACAGGAATAGGGCTGTATAATACTTTTTGTACTATAACAGAAATGTATCAGATTGATTGGAAAACCAAATTATGCGCTCAATCGTACGATGGTGCTGCAGCTATGCAAGGAGAATACTCAGGACTACGCACATATATTCAGAATGAAAACCCCAAAGCAATTTATGTGTGGTGTTTCGCACACTTGCTTAACCTAGTTATCGTCGATACATTGGATTCTACAACTGATACCAAAATATTTTTTGGGGACTTGCATGGAATTGTAACATTTATGAGAGCAAGGAAAAGAACTGCTACATTTTATGAATGCCAAAAAAAATTAAACATTGGATCTAAAGCTAATGATAGAATTCGAAAAATCAAAAAATTTTCAGATACACGGTGGACGTCCCATGATCGTGTTATTACAGTAATACATGATAAGTATGAAGCTTTAAAAAATACTTTAGAATTGCTATCAGAATCCACAGACAGATTAACTGCTTCAAATGCAAAATCGTTTCTACTAATAATTTCTTCGTTTCATTTTGTATTGGTTCTTAAGCTAATGAAAAGTATATTCACAATAACTACACCAACTTCGTGTTATCTGCAATCAAAAAGCATTGATTTTATTCAAGCCATTAAATTGGTAGATGAAACTAAAAAAAGATTATTAGAATTGCGTTCTGACAAATATTTCCAAGAACTTGTACAAAATACTAAACAATTTACTAATGAACAGAATCTCTGTGAAAATGATTTTAAAAAAGTCCGAACGAGGAAAACTAAAAAAATGCCTGGAGAAAATGTACAAGATGAAATTAGTTCCTCAGCATCAGACAGGTTGGTAAATTATTTATCATTAAAATAATTCTATCATTAAATTCTTGAATATGTAACTTTTATTATAGGTTTAGAGTGAACACATATTATAAATGTTTGGACCAAATAATTTCATCTATAGACAATAGATTTAGTAATGCTAGAGACATACTGAAAGATCTTGCGTTACTATCCCCAGAGCGGTTAATGGAAGCTAAATATAAATCGGAAATGGATCTTCCAGATAAATGTTTTTTAGATTTGGCTACATGGATAACTGATATTAATCCATACCAACTTAAAACTGAATATTTATTATTCAGCAAAAGCTTAAAAGAATTGATTATTGGAATGAAATTCCCAGATAATCAATCTAATGAATCACTTGATATGAACTCTGAAGAGGATTCATCGGAAGATGAACATCAAAATATTACGAGCAAACCAAAACAGAACATAACACTAGGAACTATATTAAATGTTCTCTCAAGTTTTGACATTATGAGTGCCTTTCCGAATTTGTATTGTGCTTATAAAGCATTATGTACAATTCCAGCCTCATCAGCCTCAGCAGAAAGAAGCTTTTCAAAGGTATAATAATTGTATTAACATTTTTTCTGTAAACTGATTATGTTTAAATTCTAACTTTGTTCCATTTAGGTTAAATTGATCAAAACTAGACTTAGGTCGACAATGTCACAATAAAGGTTAGAGAGTTTAATGTTGATCTCGTATGAAAGAGACATACCCATTGATATCAATGAAGTTATAAACAAATTTGGACTGTCATCAAGTGTATTGAGAAAAGAATTAATGTTTGGATAATTGTTTTAATTGAAAGTACTATAATATGATTTATTAATAAAGCAGTATTTATATAATTTATAAGTTATTTTTATTGTAGTACCCGCAACATGAATTTTTAGAAAGGCTAATTTGATATAGAATTATAATAGGGGGTGTGGGGGGCGTAGCCCCCCACGGCTCTGTGCAAAATAAAAAGGTGGGTCGTGTGTGCTGCAACTAACATTTTCTTGCCTCACTGTCGAAAAAGTTCGCGCCGCCACTGTCTCTACCAATATATATATGAGTGGGTTAAAGCCATAGTGGTGTAAGTCACATTTTCGTAAAAATTGAGTTATGTATTGTAGGCATATTTTCAAATATCAATTTATTGAATGGCAAAGTGAAGTAAGTCGTAGCTCATAATCTCTACCACTAGATGGCACTACAATTTGAACCAGAAATATATCAACGGTTTCATTAACAGTTAAAGTGGTGTAAGTTGACTTACACCACTATGACAGTAAATGTTTCCTTATCATTGTTTTATATAGATTAATATAATCAATTAAATTATTTGTACGTAGTTATGATTAGATACTGTCTTTTTCCGCTTGTTAGTGTTATTAAATGTAAAGTTTAAAAGTTTAAGTTTCACGGTTTTATATAATATTGTGATATAATTATTGTGATGGCAAATTCTGACAATTCTGAACTTAGTGATTCAGTAGATTTTGATGGTGACAGTAGTGACGATTATGTTCCTGACAATGGCGAGCTGTTTTCAGAAAATTCAGGTAAGTCACCTAAATATTTTTAATTCATAATTCATTGTGTACAGTATAGTTTTTTAATAGTTTTAATAAATAAAGAGAATAGATGTTGCCAATATTAAAATTAATAATATAATTTCGGCTTTATTATATTTTGTCATTAATTTGTCTATTCAAGTATTGAAGTATACCTGATTTATTATAATATATTTCTATAAAAATTTAAAATGATTGCATTGCAGTTTATTAGAGTACCTATTATTAGTTTATTTTAAATAACGTTATTTGCAACTTTTTACTTTTACATTACGTATACATTTTATTGATAATATTTTCAATCATTAATTATTATAATTATTTTTTGATTTGGTTCGTTTATTTTTTTTTTCCGTTTTAACGTTAAATATAACGTTTAGTAGCTCTGTACAAAATTATTAAGTAGTAAAAATGTAGTAAAACGACATTTTTGCAGATAGCCACGATGGACCTGAAACTGATGTTGGACGTCGTTCGAGAAAACGTCAGAAGTATGGCAGTAAAGCGGAAAATCGTAAAAGGTGCCGTAATGCAGGTAAATCATATACGACATCCAAAAATAAAAAAGTAGATGGAAAGAAGTTTGAGAATATTGACTGTAAATGTAATAAAAAATGCTTTGAAAAAATACCCGAGGCATCAAGAAAACGGCTGTTTGAGACGTTTTGGAATTTAGAATCATTTTCTTCCCAAAACATTTTCGTTTGTGGATTAGTTTCCCAAACCACCCCGGTTACAAGACGCCCTAGAGATTCGTCTAGGAAAAAAAAATCTACAAGCAACCATTATCGTTTTCAAGTTGAAGGCAATAGCGTAAGAGTTTGTAAATCTTATTTTTTGAAAACTTTACAAATTTCTGACGGGCGATTAACGAGAGCTCTAAAAAAAGTTGCAACGGGAGAACAACCTGGGTCCGACAATAGGGGGCATCACGTACCGGGGAATAAAATAGAAGAAGAAAGAATGAGCATAGTGCGAGATCATATTTCTTCTTTTCCTTCTTACGAGTCACATTACACAAGATCACAAAACCCAAACAGAAAATATCTTTCCTCTCACTTAAATATTCGTCTCATGTACAGATTGTACACAGAACACTGTCAGGAAATTGACGTGACTCCTGTTAATGAACCCATATATCGAAGGACTTTTAATAACAACTTCAATTTACATTTTCATTCCCCTTCGTCTGATACCTGTGCTAAGTGTGATTGCTTTAAATTAAAAATATCTGCCTTACAAGGCAATGAGGAAGAAAAATCGCAGCTGACAGTACAACATGAGTTACATCTTCGAAAAGCTGAGGCTGCACGAAATTCCCTAAGAAATGACACGGAAAAATCTAAACAAGATGAGACTTATTACGTGATGACATTTGATTTGGAGAAGGCATTACCGTTTCCTATACTTACGACTTCTGTGGCGTATTATAAAAGGAACATGTATGTTTACAACCTTGGGTGTCATGAAATGAGCAGCGGAATTGGGTTCATGTACGTTTGGGATGAGACTACAGCTTCTCGTGGCTCGCAAGAGATTGCATCCTGTGTCATACGTCACTTAAGTACAAGGGCTTTAACGTTAAGACATGTCGTACTGTATAGTGATACGTGTACTGGTCAAAATCGAAACATGAATTTTGCATTAATGCTCTTGAAGTTGGTCGCGAGTGATTCAAATAATATAAACATCATCGACCATAAGTATATGGTAAGTGGACATTCGTTTTTACCAAACGATTCAGATTTTGGTTCAATTGAAATTTACGCAAAAAATAAACACATTTACATACCTGACGATTGGTATAAAATAATATCAAAATGTAGAAGGATCAAACCATTTCACGTTTCAAAAATGTATCAACAGGATTTCAAATCAACTAAAAACTTACAAAATACGATTACGAAAAGAAAAAAAAATACAGATAATCAACCAGTTTCGTGGTTAAAAATGCAGTGGATAAGGGTAGTTAAAGAAGAGGCATATACTCTGTATTACAAAGAGACACTTCAAGAAGATTTTGCCTTCTCAGCTCTTAACTTGAAGCCTTCTAAAGTAGGAAGACCACCTTCTCTTGGACTTGTTTCTACACCCAATCTGTACCAACGACCTAGGCCAGTTACTCATGCAAAAAAAAAAGATATGTTTGATCTCCTTCCCTACATTCCACCAATTTACCATGATTTTTTTCAAAATCTTTCTGTAAGCAACTCAAACGATGAAGACATTGGCCCTTTACCATACATTGAACCTGAACCCGAAGATTAATAAAATTAAAATAAAAATAAGAAAAAATTATTTTGTAATATTTGCATTTTTCTTTTTACGGTATAAAAAATAAAATATGTTTAACATGAAGTTTTTTCTTTTTTTTTATCATTAAATATTCTCAAGTCGTCATTAATTAAAATAATATTATGATTATTAAACTATAATAGTATAATTTAAGTGGTAAGTCATTGATTAAGTATCAATATTAGTCATGAAATATTATAATTGTTGAAATGCATAGTGGTGTAAGTCGTTTTCAACCCTCAACAGTTCTACTAGAGGGAAACTACCCCAATTTTTTTTGTATCTAAACAAGCCTCATACCAGTGCCGTATCCAGGGGGTGGGCTTTTGGGCTTAAGCCCCCCCCGAAATCTCAGGAAAAATATTTTTTTAGTAATGCGTTATGCGTAATGGGTTCATATCACAGAACAATATCATATTATCGTTCATGTCATAGTAATAATGTTGACGACCTTTTAGTATATTATGGTTGTGGTGACGCGGTAGTCTTATCACCACGTCTTACTCACTCCGCTCGCGTTCATAGACGTATAATAGAATAGACCAGGAATGATACGTAATATGTGAAGCGAACATAAACGTTATAAAACTGCGGTTTTATCAAAGACATTATAACATAGATAACACAGATAGTCGATAGATAAGACAATATTATGTTTATGCCTTATGGTTTATGGCTGAATTCTCATGACTATGAGAATACAACTATACAGTATACGAATACTTATACGAATTTTGAAGTTTTAGTTATATTTTTTTTATTTTGCACAAATTAAAAATGGTACAAAAATGTTGTGTTTGCAAATCGCAAAGATCGAGTGACAACGATATTACATTACACAGGTATTTATTCAAATAATATATTTCTATTTTGTTACACATTAAATGCATACCTAACCATAGCCGTGTACACCTATAAACACTGAATCATTTAAATATTATGTACATGAAAAATTAAATTAGTATTATTAAAAATAATGATATATTATTTTTGTGTAAATTATTATATATCTTACTTATACTCTTCATATAGCTTTCCAAAAGATACTATACTTCGAGACAAATGGATTTTCAACCTTAATTTTAACTATATATTTACACTAACTATTCATACAAGAATTTGTAGTAAACATTTTGATGATAGTGATTTCAATAACACTGACCAACTAAGGCGTCTGAAACCAGATGTTATACCAACAAAAATGATGGGTGTTCGTCGTTCGTTATTGTCAGGTAATATATATATAGTAACCTGTAGGTTATCTATATAAATAAATCTATTTATTTTGTTTTATTACATATGTATTGATGTATCATTTTTTATTCTGTGTAATAGATTTCCATAGTTCTTCAAATGAATATGTATGTGATCAATCTAGACCATGTACCTCAAATGAGCAATACTTAGATACAAATGATACTTTAGTTATATCAGGCATGTCAAATGATGTCTGTGATAGTACTTTAGTTGAGAAAACGGTAATAAATGCAGACAAAAATGAAACTCATAACAAGTAATTTAATTGTAAGAAATACAACTATAAATTATTGTTTTATTATCAATTTTATTATAATTTTAGTAAACGTAAGTGTTATCGTTACATTGGAGATTTCTCGGAAGAAGACTTGGAAACCCCAAGAAGAAGGAAACTATTTTGGAACACTCATACTAAAATGTTAGATGAAAAAAATCAGAAAATAAGACTTCTTGAACAAAAAAATCGAAGATTGGAATCAAAAATCAGTAGTTTGAATACATTGGTTGATGAACTTAAAAAAGAATGTCAACTAAATGCTAGTTATTCTCATATTTTAAAGGTAATTAATAATTTACTAAAAAAATAAATAAAAGTGAAAAATTCATAAGAAAAAAATTATTTTACAGAAAAAAATACACTCTAGTACTACTACTATAGTGTAATATACATTATATGGACAATTTTTTATTGTAAGTCTGTTTCACTGACATATATGTCTGTTGTGTAGTTGATGCTGGCTTCTTAGTATAGTTTTTCATATGAATTAAAATTATGTTTAATTGCGCATTAATTATTGATCTATAATATTTATTATGTATTACATCTTTAAATATATAAATTTTAAATAACTATGCATTGCTATGCATTGCTATGCATGTTAATTATGCTAGTATAGTTTTTAATATAAATTAAAATTATGTTTAATTGCGCATTAATTATACAGAATATTGGCACTGAAGAGGAAAAACAACTACTTATGAGGCAATTACAGATATCAACTGGGAAATCTATCTGTCCAATCCTTAGAAAATTTGCAATGACTCTACATTTTTATTCGCCTTCTGCATACAGCTATGTTCGAACAATATTCAGTAAAGCTCTTCCAGATGTGAGTACTATTAGGAAATGGTATTCAAAATTAGATGGTTTGCCTGGTATGACCAAAGAATCTTTTCAAGCAATTTCATTAAAAGTGAAAGAGATGAAAGTAAACGGTAAACAATTATATGGTTGTTTAGTAATGGATGAAATGAGTATCAAACAACATGTACACTGGACTGGCACTCGACATCAGGGGTATATTGATTTTGGGTTAGGTGGTAAAACAGAAGAAATGGATAACTTACCTTATGCAAAAGATGCTTTTGTCATAATGGTCGTTGGCATGAACACTAGCTGGAAGGTACCAATCGCCTATTACCTTATAAATGGAATTAGTGCTGAGGAAAAAGCTAATATTATACTTAATTGTCTTCAAGAACTTGACACTACGGGGATTATTATAAAAACATTGACTTTTGATGGTGCTGCCAATAATCTTTCAATGGCGTCTGAATTAGGAGCAAATTTGCAATACTCGGAGTTAAAACCATATTTTTTACATCCAAATACAAATGATAAAATTCACATAATACTCGATCCATGTCATATGGTTAAACTCTTAAGAAATTGCCTTGGAGACTGGAAGATATTGTATACCACGAACGGAGAAACTATTAAATGGAGTTACTTTAAAAACCTTGTTAATCTTCAGAACGAAAGTGGACTACATTGTGCTACAAAATTGAGAAATCGCCATATTTATTATTTTAGAGAAAAAATGAAAGTTAGACTCGCTGTGCAAACATTTAGTACCAGTGTAGCTAATGCAATTTTATTTTGTATGAACGATTTAAAACTAGAAAATTTTCAAGGTGCTGATGCAACAATTGAATTCTGTCTACGTATTAATAACATTTTTGATATACTCAACACTAGAAACTTTTTGAGCAAGGGTACATATAATAAATCAATTAATAAAAGGACAAAAACTGAAATTTTTCATTATATTGAAGAATCAATTGATTACATAGCTGGGATTCAATGCAATGAAAAATCACCAAAATGTGGTCAGCGGTCAATATTAAATTCTTAAAGGAAAACTGGGTTTCTAGGACTAATTATTTGTTTAACTAGTCTTAAAAGTTTAGTATTGGAGCTAATTGATACAGAATACCTTAGCTTCATTTTAACATATAAATTCAGTCAGGACCATATCGAAATGCTATTTTCAGCTATTCGGGCTAAGGGTGGATTTAACAACAACCCTACAGTCTCCCAATTTGAAGCAGCTTACAAATCTATAATTGTGCATTCAGAAATAAAATCATCATCCAGTGCAAACTGTATGGCATTAGACGATACTACAATACTTAGAGTATCTAGTAGCAACATTAAAGTCAAAGATACACAGTCAGAATTATTAGATTTATTGTGTGTTGCTGGGACAGATGATTTAGAAAACGATAATTTATTGTCTGTTTATCAGCATAGCAATTTTATCAATGATGTCGTAGCTTATATTGCTGGATTTGTTGTTCGCAAAATAAAAAAAACAATTTTATGTGATACATGTGCTCTAGAGATAGAAGTTGGGTCATCAGAATCTAAACTTTTGGATCGGAAGAATCGCGGTGGACTAATCAAACCTAGTCATGATGTTGTCCAAATATGTAAAATTGCAGAGCGCACCATCAGACATTTTCAGGCAATTGACAAAAACAACGTTATTAATAAAATAACATTGGAAGCCATGAAAAATATTAACATCGAGAAATATTTCACCAATCTCTCTTTACATATACTTGATCAAGAACCACTAAATAATCATGTACTTCAACTAATTAAAATAATTATAAATATTTATTGTAAATTACGTGTACATCATATAAACTCTANAGGAATCACATGCAATAGGCAAAATCAATAATAACATATTTATAATCTTAACGAATCCAAAAGTCAATGTGGAACGACAATGTGATATATTGCATGTATTTTTTTGTATCATTGAATTTACCTATAGTCGTAAGGCAGTGAACAATGTAGTTTATTGGGCACAGTATGACGCAGTGCCGTATCCAGGGGGTGGGCTTTTGGGCTTAAGCCCCCCCCCGAAATCTCAGGAAAAATATTTTTTTAGTAATGCGTTATGCGTAATGGGTTCATATCACAGAACAATATCATATTATCGTTCATGTCATAGTAATAATGTTGACGACCTTTTAGTATATTATGGTTGTGGTGACGCGGTAGTCTTATCACCACGTCTTACTCACTCCGCTCGCGTTACCGCGCTATACGCGCCCCATGATAATATATTGATAACAATAATCTTATTCGTGATATCACAAATTGTTTTATAATATAATCTGTGGTGATACGTGGTGATACCATCATAAAATAATGCAATACTCCAATATACCTACTATCATTAATTATCAACATCAATTTGTGGCTTTTTGCTTTTTAGTTTTTACTTTATATTATATTTAGTGAAGTGTGTCAGTTTTATTAGTTTATAAAATGAATGAAAACGAAAATGAACCTAAGAGAAAAAAAACCAAAACATTGTATTCATACTTTAGTTCAAATGTAACTACTTCTGCAAATATTTGCATCAATGAACAGGTGAGTTAGGTACTTAAATATACAGTAATACAGTATATTTAATATTAAATTCATACATATATTTATAAACTCATGAATATTAAATTAATCATCACCAATAACTGAAATATCACACATTAGACCAATACCTAAAATACATACATTTTACCAAGTACGAATTTAGGGGCAACTAATGATAGACATAGAGGCAGTATTTCTGTTAACTCAGCGAGCAGAACAAATATAGATGAACATGTTACAGAACCAGAATTGGTATGAATTAAAATGAATTGTATTATGTATCTACCTATAATATAATTTTTTATGTTGAATTTGTTTTTTAATACCAACAGTCAGTACATAATATGTTAAAATCATGTTATGTAAGTTACCTAGTTAAAAACATGTGAAAACCTAAAATTATTATTAAATAATAAATTAATAATAATTCAGGTATTGTATAAAAGTTTGTTTAATACTGTTATTATCAAATATATTATTTGTGCTTTGTAATAATATAAATGCACAGATTAGGAAGTAGCTTATTTAAATTATTTTTAATGCTTTGCTAGCTTTAAAATTTCTTTTCAATTAATTTTTAGTTTTTCACCTAAATTATTTAGTTGTTTTTAAAATAGTTAACCAGCTACTTGCTTTTTGGCATTTTGGTTTCCACAAATAAAAATTGCATGATGAATAATATTTGCTATTTTAAATATTTTTGGATATAACAATTTAAATCCAGTAAAATAATAATTTTGGGGCAAACAACCTTATCTATTAGCAGTGTGTGGAACATTTTTGAAAATTGTATGCATTCCCATTCACAATAAAATTATCCAACAGAATTGATTTCATTAGTAAATTCTGAAATAAGTTCTTTGATCTTTCCAAACATTATAATACCTATTAATTATAATATAATTATTTATAATTATTTATTATAAAATTATAATATAGGTTTATAGCTTTTTTTTATACATAAACCTAACCTATGGCCTTCTGCTAATTAATATTGCATGTTGCTTGCTTATTTCATTTTAACTTATATTTTTAGGAATCAAACCCAGTGACCAATAATTATAAATATGATATTGGCACTCATATTAAGAAAAATAAACCAGAGCGACTGAATGATTTAGAGTTAGCTGATGTTTTAAAAAACTTATGGAAACCTGACAACACTTATAAATTTGAGGCAAAAACATTTGGAAGTCAGTCAAGAATGTTTAATTTATCATGGTTGGAAAGGTGGTCTTGGTTAGCATTTTCAAACATTGAAAAAGGTGCATTTTGTAAATATTGTGTGTTGTTCTATAAAAGTGAATATGCTGGGAAAGGCATGCATTCTCCACCTACATCTTTAGTCACTCAACCTTTTTGTAATTGGAAACATGCTATTAGTATCTTCAATAATCACCAGAACTATGAGTATCACAAGTTTTCTAAACTAAAAGCTGTTGAATTTTCAAAAATAATTGATCAAAAACAAAATGATGTAATTGTTCAAATGCATAAAAGAAATGAAAAGGAGATTAAAAATAATAGAGAAGTTCTAAAAACAATAATTAAAACAATTGAGTTATGCGGAAGGCAAGGATTAGCTCTTAGAGGTGGACATGATTTTGGTGAACTTAGTCTAAATACTCCAATAAAAAATGATGGTAACTTTAGAAGCTTATTACGCTATCGAATTGAAAGTGGTGATAACTTATTATTAAATCACATTCAGAACTGTAACAAGAATGCTTCTTATATAAGTGCTAATGTTCAGAATGATATTGTTTCTGTTATTTCTGAATATATGCAGCATTACATTTGTGACAAAATACGAAAGGAAAAATACTTTACAATATTAGCTGATGAGACAACAGATATAAGCCATGTTGAACTGTTTTCATTATGTATACGATACTTAGAAAAAAGTTCAAATTTTGAAAAAGATAATACATATATAATAAGAGAAGATTTTCTACAATTTGTTCCTGTCCATAGTACTGTAGGATCTGAATTGGCCAACACTATTATAAGTACTTTGACATCTTTAGGACTAAATTTAAAAAATGCTCGAGGGCAAGGGTATGACGGTGCAGCAAACATGAGGTCTGCATTTAGAGGAGTTCAAGCAGTTATAATGAAACAATTTCCAAAAGCACTATACACGCACTGTTTTGCTCATTGTTTAAACTTATGTCTTAACGATGCATCAAAAGTGCAACAAGTGAGAAATGCTCTGGGTGTTGTACAGGAAGTAAGTGCATGTTTTCGTGCATCAGCTAAACGGTCAACTGTACTACGGAAAAAATTAGAATCTAAATCCTTTTCTGGGTTGAAAAAATTTTGCGAGACTAGATGGGTAGAACGACACGAGTCAATTTTAATTTTGGTTGAAGGTTTTATTGAAATAATTAGTGCATTGGAAGAACTTATGTCAATAGAACATGATAAAGCAGTTTTTCCATTACATAAATCTATGTGTAATTTTAATTTTATTATAACTATCTGTATTTTGGAAAAGGTCCTTGGAATAACTTATTTTATTTCAAAATATCTTCAAACAGAAAATATTGATTTATCCATTGCAATAGAATCTGTAGAATAAAATTGACAATTCAAAAATTACAAGATTTACGGACGGAAGAAACTTTTTTTTCTATATTTCATCGTGCTTGTGAAATCGCAAAAGAAGTTGGTACATCACCAACCATACCAAGAGTAGTCGGGACTCAAAAACATCGAGAAAATTATGCCATACTCAATAATGACCATGTCTCTTACTACAGACAATCATTATATTATCCATATTTAGATGATATTTTAGCATCATTTAATGAACGTTTTAAAATGAACTCTAATATTTTTATTTCTTTATCTTCTTTATTACCAAGCAAAATTGGTAATTTATCATTTAGTGATATACAGCCAGCTATTGATTTTTATGAAGAAGATTTAAGATCTAATAACCAAAACATTCACATGGACTTATTAAAAAATGAATTTGAATTTTGGAAGCAAAAATGGTCTAATGAAGAAAATAATTTACCAAAAAATGCATTAGACACATTATCAAAATGCCCCGAAGATTTATTCCCACATATAAATATTTTATTAAAACTTCTTGCTATTTGGCCTGTATCAACGGCATCGGTTGAAAGAAGTTTTTCTTCTTTAAAAAGAATCAAGACCTATTTAAGAAACTCTACCGGTGAGGCAAGATTAAACGGATTAGCTCTTATGAATATCCACAGAGACATACAAATTGACACAGATGCTATTTTAAATATGTTTGCGTCTAAAAAGGAAAGGCGTTTAGATTTTAAATTGTGACAATTTAATAATGAATGCATAATACATTAAAAACTATGTGTATATATTATATGTTTTAAATTATTTCCTATTTTCCTATAAAGTTAAGTATGTTTAAGCCCCCCCCCCGAAAACAAATCCTGGGTACGGCACCAGTATGACGAATAATGTTTTTGTACATGTTATTACATCCGCATACGATATAGGTAAAAAAGTCCGTCATGACACTCTCCGACAGTTCGTGTTGATTTCTCTGACGGGCCAGGGGGTCAATTCTTGAACTCGCTCGAGATCAAGCGAAAATTAGTAGTATACGACAATAGTCGTATAATATTATCGTATACGCCTTCCCTTATTCGTTTATGCTTATTCTTGAACACCACTCGACAATTAGTTGTAGCATACGATAAATGCTGTCGAATAAAAATGTGGTTGTCGTGTAACCACTATTGGTTTACTCATTATCACTGAGATAAAAGTTGTTGTTGATGATAACAGTGTTTACATATGATAATAATACTACATAATATGATGATAACAGTTACCTTACGGCTACAGTTCTGTGCTTACATTGAACACGAACTTAGTGTTTAACAGTTAAAGTGTTTAACTACAACTATGGCGGATGTTAAAGGTCGTGCGTCAATCGATCAAATGATCGCATTAAATGGGTTTTTAAAATTAGACCCACAGCTATTGTCTGGCAAATTCAGTGCATCATTTACCTTCAAGACAGCTCAAAAACGTTGGGAGGAAATCGCGAACGCACTAAATGCTATGCCCGGTGCAGTTAAGGATTGGAAAAAATGGCGCAAAGTGAGTAATTTATGTTTGTATTACATATTTAGGTAAATAATAATTACACGAGGATTACTGTACACTGAAGTGCAGTTAACTTATTAAAAAACTAAAAATAGTAATTACTTTAATTTTTGTTATTTTTATACTTTATAGACCTTTCAGGATAACCGTACTAAAACCAAAACAAAAAAGTCAGCTATCTTAGCTGCACAAAGGAGTACGGGAAAAAACACACCTATCGTCCCATTGACCACATTAGAGAATGATACATTAGAACTTATAAATTCAACCAGCATAGAAGGTCACACAGGATGTATGGTATCAAACGTATCGTTTTCATTTGATATCGATGATGAAGTAACAGAAGCACAAGAGTACATTGAGGATAGCACAATAGTACTTACACCATTAATCATAGAGAAACCCGTTAATGAAGATTTTATTGCAAGTCCTCCATTGTTCCCATCACAAATTACACCTTTAAACGACTCTTGTACACAGGTGATTGAAGAAAGCAATGGTAATAATGAATCAATTAAACATGCGATTAAACCAAAAAAATCATGTGCAGCCAGACGATTGATACAAGGGAATGAAAGTACTGAAAAATTAGTTGATCTTGGTGAAAAAAAAATCTTGTTGAAGAAAAGGTACAATCGGGACAAACTGCAAGTTCTTAAAGACAAAAATATAATTCTTCAAGAAAAAAATAAAATTCTTCAAGAAAAAAATATAATTCATCAACGCATAGCTGATTGTCTTGAAAAATTTCTCTAAGGTTTCTCAAAGTACCTATGTTTACTATTCATTTTTTTGATACAGATGTCAAATACCTATTTAATTAATTAGATATCCTCAATATATTATAAGAATTAATGTATTGAGATTTTCTTAAATTATGTTACTATTATAATTTTCTTTTTTTACAAGACAGTGTACTAATAAATTTAAAACTATATTTGTTATTGCTTGAGGAATTATTAATACATTGTTATTAGTTATATACTATTATGTTCCTCATTATATTATAGGTATTAATGTATTGAGATTTTATT
>NW_019100865.1:0-3695 GCF_001856785.1 Myzus persicae | reverse complement strand
TGTTACTATTATAATTTTCTTTTTTTACAAGACAGTGTACTAATAAATTTAAAACTAAATTTGTTATTGCTTGAGGAATTATTAATACATTGTTATTAGTTATATACTATTATGTTCCTCATTATATTATAGGTATTAATGTATTGAGATTTTATTAAATTGTTTTAAAATAATTTTTATTTTTCAAGATTTTTATATATTAATAAAGATAGCCTTATTAAAATGTACATTTTTGAACTTAAAACTAAATTTATCTATTTCTATACATATAATTTATGACTGCTGATCGCACATGTTTTCCTTGTATCAAATCATGTCCTTGTTGGATCACATTTGGAAAGTGTTGTTGAAATACACCCATATCTGTTTCAACTAAATCTTCCTCAGTTGGTAATGGTATATTATAAGTTATACACATGTTGTGTAAAATTGTGCATGCATTTATAATTTGAGTGGCTTTTTTTGGATGGTAGTGAAGAAATCTGTGTTTTAGCAAGCATCTGTAAAGTATTTAAAATATTATGAATCATTATTAATTAAATGAAATAGTAATAATGGTGCTTATTTAAGGTATATACTAATTACTACTATTATTATTGTATTTGATAATACAATTAATTACAGTGGTTGAATTGGAAAAAAAAATAAAGGTGAACACTAAATGAGTTCAAAAACTAGCATTCCAAAGCAAATTAATCTAAAAGTTATTCGTTGGGGACTATATCTATAAATTCAAAATATTTTACTAATAGCAATATAAAACAACTTCAAATTATAAATGCTTATTAGATAGATCATTAGTTGATTGCTGAAATAGATCATCTTTCTATACTGTGCGAAGATTGTTATGCTATAAAAAACACTATTTTAAATAAATTTGTGTAGTAGGTAGATATATCATTAAAAAACCAAAACAATAGTAACGTTACAATTTTTATGTGAATATGTGATGCAAGTGAGTGAGTTAGATAACTTAAATCATTAAAATCAGTAAAAACCCATATAGGTAGTAAATTAGAATACATACTAAATGTTGTCCAATAGATAAAAACATAAAAATCGGAATTTTATTAATATATAATTTATGTAGGTAACTTAACAGCTTTTAAGAATATTCAAGGACTAAGGTTTAGACAAATACAAAAATTAACGGTATCGAGTCCCCTTAAGTTCATTAACAATTAATTTTTATTTTAACAAACCTAAATCTCATTTTCAAAACTCCATTGCACCTTTCAATTAAACTCCGAGTCGACATGTGCTTGGTATTATAATATTTTTCTGCTTCTGTAATTGGGTTATTAATGGGAGTCAGTAACCAAGGGCGTAGTGGGTATCCAGAATCACCTATTTTGTTCATGTATTTGTTGAATTTAAATTTAATAGGTTATCTTTTGTAATTGAATTTATAAATAAAATATCTTACCCAAAAGAAAATATCCTTTATGGCCATTATCATACAGTTCTTTTACAACTGGTTGTACATTGCTGTTACTCCATATGTAAGCATCGTTGGTGCTCCCAGGAAATAATGCATTTACGTTCATAATTTTAAGGTTCACGTCGCATATCTTAAAACAAGTTATTAATTGACTTATAAATACATACTGTATGTGAATTTAATTACAAGAAAAATTAGAACTGTATAGATACTAAACTAGTTGAACGTTTATTGAGTGGTACCCCTTACGGTTGACATAAATATATTCCGGGTTTGCATTTAATGGATCTTTTGATGGTGGTACTATTGCTACGTGAGTGCAGTCTATGCATCCTATGCAACCTTGGAAACCAGTAGCCATGTAAAATCTAAAATTTTGCTATATTGTAATGCTTAAATATTCAACTTTGGGCATGGTTTTTGGTAGGAAATTGGATATAGTTGGTACTTTTGGGAGGTAAAAAAAATGTCCAAATAGCACATTCACTTTGCTACTCAAAACTTAAGCTTGATTAAAATGCCTAAACAAATTTAACAGCTATATAATATAATACAATTCAATATTTACTCGCTGCGAACTTTTCTTAGTTCTCTTAAGTTACTCGGGAATTTCACCCATTTAAAAAAAACATTTTCATTGTTCAATGCAGAAGTCACTTCTTTTAAACACCTAGATACCGAGGGTTGAGACACTGCAAAAAATTTACTGTTCCCAACTGGAGTTTGATAACAACCAGTAGCGTAAAAATCAAGGGCTATTAAAACCTAAAATAATAATGAGACATTAAATATAAATTAAAAACGTAACTTACTATGTATCAATACGATTTATCAACTAAGTACTTATTTCAACTTACCTTTGTTGTAGAGTCTAAATCAGATGATCTCATTTGAGGTTTCAAGTATGGATCCAATTCTTTTATTAACTTCTTTGCCAAGTCTTTACTCAATCTAAAGTTTTTGATAAATGCCGCGTCGGAAATTTCAAAAGCATCACAGAATCTTTGCCTATTAACTCGTGGGTGAGGTTGAAAATGTATTTGGTTTTGTAAATTACCAATAGCAAATAAACCAGCCAAATCATCGAAATTAGCCATCGTTTTAATTTATATACGTGACGTTATGTATTATTATGAGTTATATTATCCTCGTTATTTGCATGTAATGATTATATAAAAATACATAAATAACGAATAGGCATTAGGAAAGTTTAGCGTTTAGGTAATAAATTTAATATCAACATTGAAAACTTATATTTCGTCGTTGTCGTATGAGATAAGGCACTGGCGTGAGGTTAGACCCACACTTTTCGAAGGCGCATGACTTTTCATACGCTTGTTAGTCGTGTGAAGTTCAAGAATAGAAAATATCGAATCTCATTCGACAAAGTTTAATTGTCGTATACGACTTATAAATAGCGCCGTTCAAGAATCGACCCCCAGGTCGAGTCGGTGGGCGTTGGCCTCCCCCGACTCGATGAAATACAATTCGCAGTATCTCGCCTCTTCTCGGTTAAAGGCCACGTCGTTGTTGGTCCGATAATACGCTTGCCCATGGAGCGTGAACACCGTCGGTCCTCGCCCTGGCAAACGTCTGGGGTTTACGCTGCTGGTGAACGCCGCGAATGCCAGAGCGTTGTTGTACCGACGGATGTCCGTTCGGTATCTACGACTGTCCTGTGAATCAGAAGTCAACAAATTCATCAACAGATACGGAAACAATACACGGTCACCTGTAGCGGTCACTTGACCATTGTTGCAGCACGTGGAGAAGTGACCCGCGGTCGTACGCTCGTCGGGAAAGTGACGTGCATCACAGTGCCGGCAGACAGCAGTCAACGTGCCCACGTGGTAACGCTCTGGAAGCGGGTGCGTCACGCCCGCTGTCCGGTCGACCATGAGTGCGCGCTCTCGGGGTCGTTCCACCAGAACTACCACTGGAATAGGTCCGAACTGCACTATAAATGATGACGATAATTTTGGTTTTTCATAAATACGACATATTTACCGACCTCTTTGTCGACGTGTGGCTGCAACACGCCGAGCATGTCCGCGAACTCCAGTTCTGCTAGCGCTTCGTCCATTGCGACGTCGACTACTTCTACGTCGTCCATGTCCACGTCCTCTATCTGCACTACGACGACTTCTACGTCCTCCTCTACATCAGTCGGGACGTCAACGAATTCCACGTCGTCCACCTGTACTACGACTACGTCCACTTCCTCCACGTGAACGCCCACGACTTCTCCTTCCAC
>NW_019100864.1:19630-24615 GCF_001856785.1 Myzus persicae | reverse complement strand
GATACTCAAAGGTTTCAGTGTTCTTATTTATTTAACATTATTTAGTGATTATTTAACAAATAAAATGAATGATGAACACCTTATTGCTAGAGTGTGTACACAATATAGACATATTCATAGCAATGCAGCCTGTCTGCCATAGACATTTCGGACCGTGACCCATTTTTGATAGGAGTGGCTTATGTTTTACATATATATATTTGTCCACAACACGCCCACTCAACGGCAGCTAACCAGATGCACGATGAATTTATTCTTCTCTAATCTATTTGTAAGTCCCCCGCGTCCTGCATACATACACATGTGCGATGTGCCACGCCCTGACGTATTCTTTTTTCTCCGCGTTTGTTACAACAAACATACAAATATATAAATTGTATTGGTAGCACGTAATATTTAAGTGACTTTCTTAAAATATTCAAAAACTGTTATATTTTATTATATTGATACTATGCCTTATGTAATATTACATGAATAAAAGTTCTGTTTTCAATGGGTCTGCTTCAATTGTTTGTTTTTTAAAATATAGAGGAACGGTATAAACAGCTGAAGCGACAGCTTAAGCTTTAAATTACAACACGGGCTAAGAGTTTTATTTTATGATGATACTGACCGTTTTGAATTAGTTCAATTTAGGCGATTTTCTATTTTTCTGCGTAAGATTGATGTCCAAAATGTATGTTAAAAATATAAATGTACAGATTGAGTACGAATGTTTAAAAAAAATGTAAGTACTTATAATACAAATAAAAGTATAGTTAAATAAGATAGTAACAAGTTAATTATGAGTTAAGTCAACTCATAATACAGTTATTTATATCTTTATAAATTTTAGTTTTTATGGAACAAATCAATAATATAATGTATATATATTGTCTGAATGTCTGAATTAAATGGTTTAAGATAAATACATAATCAAATTAGTTAAATTACTAATATTATTATTTTTACAGTATAAAAATAGGTGCGTACATACGAGTAGAATATAATACAATTAATAAGAGATTTAAGATTATAAAAAAAAAATATTCTAAGTTGTATTTTATATTATTGAAAAATCAAGATTATTTATTATTTAAAATTTATATGTTGGTACTTGGATCATCGTTTTTAGAACCTGAAGAGGTAAGTTAATATTTTGCAATAGATTTAGATTCTGTTCAACCGTCAGTGTATAAGACGTATAGGTATGTCACGACACTGTTATTGATATTGATTCTAACTTTCATCCAGAAAAATTTGCTTCCTTACTTCCAACTCAAAGTTTAAGACGTTTAAGTACTCAGAATTACCTATTTCACAACTATAATGCATTTGAAACGTTTTCATTCCAAATTTAATTCGTTGTTTTATAATTCTCATCAATGCCGTGGCATACCACAGCCTTCCCTCCACCAGAAATTAATTATTTATTTAAATATATTATTGATTTATTCCATATTTTATATCCAAATGTTAGTATTTTATAGTTAAGTATACTTGACAACATTTCCCCCATCATATAATTGCATTACTGCATAAATTAGTAAACAATGGTCGTAGGATTCATTTATATATTAGAATAAATACACATTTTTATATTTCAATATTATGTGTTTCTGTAAATTATAGGAAACAATAACATAGATTACTTTTTACTTTTTACTTTGGACTAGATAATATGTAGTCACCAAGATAGTTATCTAGTTTTAGAGCATAATAATAGTACGGTTTTAACTTTTAACATTTTGTATTATATTATTTTTCTCAAGTAGTTATGATTTCAAAGTTAACCAAATGGCACAGTATTTTTTCTTTAATTTGGGTAACTTTGTCTTTAGATTTCAGTTGAAGCTATATGAAAATACCAATCATCAATGAAAGCATAAAACTAAAATATATTTTGGAACTATTTTCATTATAATATTATAATTAGTTAATTATTTTAAAGGGCCTAAAAACTGGTTGGTTGGAAGTATACATAGGTACCTACGTCAAAGAAAAAAAAGAAAAAACACTTACCGACATCCAAGTACATGTATCAAAAAAATTATAACCTTCAGTAAGCAGGTTTTACTTCCAATTGTAAATTTAATTGAATATTTGATTAAAATATAAATGTTATCAGGGTTTTAGCAGCCAACAGTCATTTTTGAAACAGTTTCGACGCAATTTTTGTTTTTCGAGATCCGCTGTGATTTCACAAATCGGTACTCGCCCCCACACTATTTAATCTTCTTCAACAGTTTAACGACTGCTTTTGAACACGTCATATAACTTGTATTATTCGTGAGTATAAAATATTTAATAATATTAAAATATAATATACAAAAGTGAAAAGTACATAAGAACCATATTGTCTACCTATGTTCATAATTGAATATATTAATATTATATAATAAATAATAATACATACAATTTCATCGAGTTTTATTTTTGTTATAAGCATTATGTATATTATTTTTAAATGGTGATATAAATGTTATATGTTTGCATTTTTCAACTAGGTGCCTAACTTTGTAATGGGTAATTGGAATGATATAATACTCAAAACAATCCCACTACTTATATATTTTAACCATGTTCCCAACAACTTTTAATTTTTATAGTTTTAAAATATTTAAAGACGAATGTTGACGTATTTTTATTGACATATTTTAGAAAAACCTTTTAAACTATTCATAGTTTTTTATAGTGCAATGTAGTCCATTTATTGAATTAAATGAATATTACATAATATTAATTTAAATTACTTAAGTTGTTTTGTTTTACGATATAAGAAAACAGTGTAAAAGAAAAAAATGATGCTTGTTAAGAGTATGATAAAAATTGTTTTAATTTTATGGATAATAAATCATTTAAAAATAAACTCATGTCAGTAAATTCCCAAAAATAATATTTCGATAAAAGTTATAAAGTTATCAATAAATGTAGTCCAAAAATCATAACATTTTATTGAGATATCAATTGATGTGTACTAATTATCCAATTAATTAATTTATATGGATGGTTTTTTGTTTAGTTTGTATACGGAAGACTGAGTGATCAGCGGAAGTATATCGCTAAAGGAACATTACAACCAACCGACTGATTTAATGACAAATTACTTAGGTCAACTTGTCAGAGGATTATCTACGCAGAATACACACAAAATCGATATGTTATTTACCAAAACGCTAGATTTGTGAAAAACAATCAATATTACGAACGACTTATTTTACATAAAATGGTGAAGATATCTATGGTATAGATTGTATTATTTATTGAATTTTTTTTTTAGATTACAAATTACGCTGCGCATCCAGATAATGTGTTTGGAATGGGTATTTTCAGCTTGGATATATAACGAAACCGCTATCACGGTATTCCGAATTATACATAACTTAGAGAATATTGTAGACTAAGACCTATAATAAATGTGCAAGATTTGTCCCAGATCATGGTGGAAGGTGTAAGTTCAAAATTATTTGAAATATTAATCGATAATATACTTTTTACATTATTTCTCTTTATTATTTATAGGCAACTGATAGATTATTAGAGCAATACAAACATTGGGACAGAAAAGAGCTATTGGTAGGTGCATTGTTTAAAATGCACGAAGACGACGCAATGGTTGGACCAACGATGAGGTGTATCGTAAGAGAACAGTTAATAAGAACTATTCAACGAATGTTAGTAATCTGATATCTTTTCAATGACTTATATTCATTGTAAATGTGTTTTATTTTAAATTTAAGATCAACTGGCAGAAATAAGAAAAGTAACGCTTGCCAGAGTCTTTTGTGATAACAGTAATAATGTCGCAATGATGTAGAAACAAGTATTTTTGATTCCTGAAACGGCTGATTTACAACATTGCGATTCCCTATTAATTCCAATAATCAACTTCAACACTGGTCAGGAATGGTCGATACATTTCGAAAATAACCTCAAACAAAAATTGATATTTTTATTTATTGTATTTATGTCGAAAAAAAGTAATGTTTATATGTTATAAGAATTATAAGTTTTTTATTATCTTTACTTTGCCATTAGTTGTACCTTTTTGCATTTTACCTGTATGTAATGTGTTTATTAAAAAATATTTTTTATATAAATTAAAAGTTCAGATTCAATATTTGATAAATTATATTTTTGGTTCTTAAAGTACATTTTTAAATGTTAATATATTTTAAAAAAATAATATATTGTACATACTAAAATGATCAGTATTAAAGTATAATATTTAATGTTGACAAAAAATAAAATTATACTTTATAGGTAACAATCAAGCATCAAAAATACACTCGAAAAAAAGTTGAAATTACTCACAACTATACGATTACATTTCATTAAAAATCAAATATTTACATACTTGTATAAACATACTGAAACTATCTATCAACATTTTTTAATTCGATTTTTCATTGATCTATACCACACCAGAAATCCTATAGGCGAGAGTCGGGGTCGAAAACAGCAGCGGGTGAGTTAAGTTAAGGTGAGTATTGTGTGGGTGAGAGAGTAGAGGTAGGGTGAGTGAGTAGGAGTAGGCACTGGGATTCCCTTTTTCATATAACTAGTGTACTAAGGCGTCTTGATCATTCCTTGAATGTGTCTAATATGAAATAGCTATGATGGAACATGCAGTATAGGAATGATTTTGAAACTATTGTTTGTATACCAAATATATCATTATTATAAAATTTTTTATTTAGATTTCAATTTATAATACGTAAAAAGTACAATATTTTTTTAAAAAATTTAGTAATTTAAAATGTATATTTCTGTAAGAGCATTGTAATTTAATAATTAATACAGTTTTGAAAGTGAATTTGATTGTTGATAGGACGATACCCATATATTTCTTGCCTCCACGTTATACACGTACAACATAGCAAATTTTCATTCAATAGTAAGCTTCTAGTGTTTTGATATGAAGGTGAGTCGACTAATTATCAAAGTGTTAGGTATGGCAATTTACCTGTGCTGAAGCTTGAGTTTTTATTCGATATTATAATTTT
>NW_019100864.1:0-19411 GCF_001856785.1 Myzus persicae | reverse complement strand
TAATATTTGCACCAAATTTAGATATTTAACATTTTACATTAACGACATGATTTACAATATAATATGGTTATTTATACATTACTATATTCTACTAAATTCTTGCCTGTATTTTGCTTATCACACTAGTATTATTAAAAAGAAAGAAATTTACTACAATCAAAAAAGGCTAATAAATAATTTTAACTTGTAGACAACGGTCAGGTATTATATTATATTGGCGTATACTTTTTCTGAAAACGTTAAATGGTTTTGTAGTTCAAATAAAATATTTCCACCCAGCAAGACTATTTTAAGACAATATATGACTGCAACATGAAGGTGTGTGGGTGTTGAAGACATAAGTATTTGATCTCGGAAATTTTTTTAACAGAAGTGCCTAGTTGCGTATTTAATTTAGATTTTATTCTAGTGACTTCAAAAAATGGTATCTTAAATAACAACATTTCCAATGTCAATACAGACAATGTAAAAGTATGTGCACGATGTATACCATCTTCATCATATTAAATATTTCAATACATTATTTATATTTAAATAAAATGTAACACGATGTATTGGGTTCGCATACAAGGAGTTGGTATAGGCAATTCGTACGACATTTTCTAAAAATACAAACATACATACTTTTTCTGAATGTGCAAATTGAATTATTAAAAAAAATTCAAAAGTATTCTAAAAGTAATCAACTAAAAGTAATTGTATTACTACAAGTGACTATTGTGTTATTGTGAAATTGTATTTAACAATACCTTATAATTTTTGTGCATTTCTATATTTTTAATTAACTTATCACAAATGCTAGTGATGAAACAAAAATAAATATGTTGAGTGTTCTACGATATGGTTTTATGTTTGTAAACATCAGTATTGGAACACCTTATATCTCCGTTGTATCCATTTATTACCGGTAAATATGGTTGTTGATATTAAGATAGGATTTAGAATTAAATAAATAATTTTATAATTTTTCTATTTAGAAAATTCGACGGCATTAAAATGTATGTATCAAAATATTATTACTTTATTTACAAATTAAGATGTTTAAGAGGTTTATACGACTTTAAACAGTTCAATCGCAAAAAAATTTTGAATTTCTATAACATGTTTTGTTGCATTCTAGGTATGTTTAAGGTGCCCTAATATCATTATAAGGTTTAGTTATTTAATAATTTACATTACATATATTGTACTTTTCTAAGGTCTATATGTTTTCGGATTTGTTTATAAGCACATACATTTCTTCAAAAATTCAATTTCAAGTATACTTTTCAAAAGATTATTGTTAAGTGCTTTCCGTTTACCTTACTCCGACGTTTGAAATATCGATTCTGTAATCATAACTGTTAAGTATATACTTTGACTATATGATTCTGAAATATTCAGATAAATCATATTTATAATTTTGTACTTTAGATTAGTGAAGCACACACCACGTACTTCAATATTATACGTTTATATAGCTTAGTTTATATGACTTATTACAATTTATTCTAAAAATAACGAGAAAAGTTCTAATAAATAGCTAAACGTCTTTTCTTCAATTTACTGGCATTAGTTTATTTTTAAATGATTTATTATCCTAATTTATTATTTAAATATTGAATCTGGACTTTTAATTTATACAAAAAATGTTTTTTAATAAACACATTACATACAGGTAAAATGCAAAAAGTTTAACTAATGGCAAAGTAAAGATAGTAAAAAACTTATAATTCTTATAAAATATAAACACTACTTTTTTTCGACATAAATACAAAATATAAATAAATTTTTGTTTGAGGTTATTTTATAAATGTATCGACCATTTCTGACCAGTGTTTGATGTTGATTTTTGGAAATAGGTATTGGGATTGGTGTGAGTATAAATTCATACACCAATTACCCATTACATAGTTAGGCACCTAGTTGAAAAATGAATACATATATAATTTACAGCACCATTTTAAAATAATATGCATAATGCTTATTGCTACTGGCCAGAATTATATCCTTTTAAAATAGCCAAAATAAGATGCTAATATTCTTTTAAAAAGTTGAAAATATTCTTCTAATATTCTTTAAAAATCATAATAAAATAAGCTTTTTTATTAGTTTATTCTCTTGGACTAAAAATATGCATTTATACGCAAAATAATACAAAAAATTTATATAAATAGGTATATAACAAAAAATAATCTGCAAAAAATATAAAAAATAATACCAAAACCGAATATAAATATGCACATAACAAAAAGTAATACATGTTAAAAAAAATTTGATTAAACTGTATTAATAAGGTATTTTTAATAAAGAAAATTTTTGAAAACAGTTGACAATTATATTTTGTTCCATGTGTTCTGGTGTCATACTTGTACGAAGGTCTGTTAATATGTTTTTATACGTGCTAAATGTACGTTTGACGTCAACTTAAGTCACGGGAGAATTTTGCAAATCAGTAACATCATCATAGGCGGTGAAAAATTATCTCTAAATTGAACTTCATCCATTCAAAACTTTAGCTAAGTTTTTCAAAATGATGAGACCTCGATTATTTTGTTGAAGTTGATCAATTTTTATTTCCATTTTCTCGGGGTATTTTCTGATGTTGACCAATTGTATTTTCAATTCGATTTATCGAATCAACAAGAGACACATTAGACTTTTCTAACCTTTTGATCGATGTTTCAATAACAATAAAATGTGTCTTGATAGATATTATATCGATTCTAAGTCAAAAGCTGTTTTACGGACTGACTGGGAGATTTTTGACTCCTTGCTACTTATTACTTACTCGTTCCTTTATTACAGTACATTACTAATTAGGGAATAATGATCACACAAAATACGATGGTTACATTACGTATATAAATATATGATATTTCAGTATCAATAATATCATATCAGTTTGTCACTATTATCAGACATAAAATTTACGCCACTGCAACAAAAAATATCAAATATCTGTAGGTATATAAATTAATCGATATATTCTCTAATATTCTTTATTATACGAAATATTCTTTTATCTTGAAATATTATCAAATATGCAAAAAAAACTTTTGCCATTAGTTAACCGGTTTCATGATTTGTGAAGATTTCAAACCCCCATCCGACTGCATATAGGCTCAAAAAAATATGCACAAGAATATAATTCCGGACGACCCTACTGATGAGAGTTTTAAAAAAGATTTATTTGAATATCTTTATTGTAAGTTAAATAACTTATTTATTTTTATTCATATTTTTTCATATTTTATTATTTATATTTCTGCTTATAAGATAGGTAGAGAGCGTGAAATATATATTCGATTACATTGACATGTTTTATGAGATTTTGAAATAAAGAAATTTAACAACTTATGAACAAAACGTAAATTTGATATATTTTTAATTTCGTTATATTCTAAAATTGTAATGTTATAACAAAATTAGGTATATTTTAAAGTATTTTACACAATACTCTACATACATACAACATTATTTAGTTATATTTTATACTTTATGGTAATATTTCTTATCTAGACAGCAATAAAATATATGTGTAAGCAACATCACATTTTCATTAAATGTCATAAAATTAATATTCTATACACTAAACAATTATCAAAATATTTTGACTCATGTTGAGCTATTTATAGGCACATGGTATTTTTGATTATTATCAGAATTTTTTTAAATTTAAGTGAACAGAAAAAATTAAGCTCTGTCATAGTACTTGGAAACGTACACAACGTTTTTACCAAGGGTCGATTACTTTTAGAACACTTTTGAATTTTTTTTAATAATTAAATTTGCACATTCAAAAAAAGTATGTATGTTTGTATTACTATAAAATGTCTACAAATTGCCTATACCAACCCCTGGTATATGTACATAAACTTAATATATTGTGTTACATTTTATATTAGTATTAAATAATGTATTACAAATTACAATATTTAATATATTTGAAAATTTACTGCATCATGTACATACTTTTACATTGTCTGTATTGACATTAAAAATTATGTTATTTTAGTTACCACTTTTCGGTGTCACGAGAATGGTAAAAACCATATGGTAAAATCTAAATTAATTATGCAATTATACTTTTATGTTAAAATAATTTTCCTGAGACGAATACTTATATTATCTTCGACAGCCACACTGTCTGTATGCTGCAGACATATTTTGTCTTACAATTGTTTTGCTGGGCAATGTTTACTGATGTCTACATGGTTAGTACATATTTTATTTGAATAATGCCACCGTTCAACATTTTTAGAAAATGTATACGGCAATATATTATACCAGATCATTAACTAAAACCATTTTTTCCTATGGTAAAATGATAAGCCAATAACGGAAACCCTCAAAAAAATATGCTAAGGTACTATACCTACCTACAGGTACCACGAAACCCCGATCACTGTATTCGAAGCCATACTAAATATAGAAAATATTGTGAACTAAAATCTGTAAGAAATGTATAAGATTTATCCCAGATAGTGGTGGAAGGTGGACATATTAAAGTATTTAGCTATAATGTCACAACTCACAATGATACAGAAACAATAATATTATTGATACCTTTAACAGCTCATTTACAAATTTGTAATTCTAAATTAATTCCAAAAATCATCATCAATCGCTGATCAGAAATGGTTGATACATCATAAAAAACAGTGATATACTTATTTATAATAGATAAATGTCAAAAAACGTGATGGTTTATAAAGTATTAAAACATTTTTTATATTTAATTATCAACAACCATTATTTCACCATTAGTTAAACCTTTTTCCATTTCACCCATATTTATATTTTTATAATTATTATACGTCTTAAACTAAAGGGAACTTTTAAACGAATCTCAACCAATGACCATTTAGAATTGAAAAGTTGATAAATTATGCATGTATATTGTACATAATAAAATTATTAAAATCAAATATTGAACTATTTTTTCCGTTTGTAATATATATATATATAATACATTATATTCTGTGAACACGTAATAACTAATATTATAATTTATAACCATTATTATAAATTATCATGTATTACTCATTAGTAAGTTTATACTAACGGCAGTATCTACTGTGGTACTGATCGGCTCATGGCTAGACTACGATATGATAAACAAAATTAAAAGGGATTACTTTTATCCAACAAATATATCGCCTTTTTGAACCAGATTCATTTTCAACCAAAATAACACAGATTATTTCTTGACTCGGATACTTAAGTATTTAAAATACTGGACAATAAGGCGTGTATAGTTCTACCCTGGTGGAATCTGAAGAACAGTGGGACCAGCCAAATGCTTGGCCACCATTACAGTATATAACTGTAGGGTGAACTGTTTGGTGCATAATATCAAAAATAAAATGTATGAAAAAGTAAGTTTGAATAGATGGTTTTAACGTAATAGGACAATTTTTATGGTGGAAGGCGGATACCGTGCAGTGTAAAGAATATTATTTTATTTATTTATTTTTAGATTATTTTAATTTTAAATATACATTTCATCAATCCCTTTTTGATTATTAGTTTGTATTTAACATTTACAAGAATCATAACTAAGGAACGGATTTTATTATAAGATATTTTAAATCTGATAAAAAATATGTACGATTTAGATCATTCTAATTGAAATAAACAAAAATTTAGCTTACATATTTTTACATATTTTGGTATAAATACATATTTGTTAAATAAGTATATATGTTGTACATATTTTAGTATTTTTTTCGTAGGCAATGAATGTCGATTGGATTAATGATTAATGTCAATTAATGTCAATTGATCATTTAATTCATAAGTAACTCAATCAATAATAATTCCACGGTTATTCTATATTTACGATAAAAGTTGTCAAAATCAAAAAATAAATAACCTTAAAAGTGTCCGTTATTTAGAATGTAAGGTATTTAGGGGTTTTCCTTCATAAAAATGATGAGAATATCCCCGTTCCCATAAAAAGTCCACTATTCGGAAGTGTGCACTATTTAGAGATGTCCGTTAAGGGAGGTTTCACTGAATTAGTAACTTACTCATTTACGAGAGACACTCGACAACTATTGTATAGTGTAATTAGGAATTTGTCCTGAGTGGGATATAGTAATTTCTTTTTCTAATTTTCTGTATATTCATAACATTGTAAAATATTTTATGTTTAAATATATTTCTTCGTAATGTCAGCTTATAACCCCACAACTATTATAATTTTGACAAATATGTTTTTTTTATAAACACGCATTTCTGGATAAATAACCACAGTTACGGAATTTTCATTTAGGAAAAACGTGTAAGACTATAACATTAAACGTAGTATAAAATAATATCAATATTTTGTCCAATTTACAGCGTTTTTTATCGGGGCATCAAAATAGCCGCAAATTAATAACTAAATATATATAAATATGATAAAGGCTCGTGTGGAAGGAGAGATATATCCCCTTCATCAAAACTTAATAAATCCCCTGTCGCCAAGCTATTAGTTACTTTCTCCTCTTTTTATTTGAATTACTGTTATGTTGCTATCATTTATGACGTAAATTATTATACATATATTTTATGACATATAATGAATTATAATGCAAAAGACCTTTAAAATTTAAAATTACAAATATTGTTTAGGAATCATGTGATGTATTTGAAGTAGAATACAAAATACACGTTTTGTACAAAAGAGATTAAGTATTTCAAAAATACATTGTGAATTCATATATACAACAACCAACAAAAATATGAATTATTTAAGCCACAAATTAGTGTGCAAATGCAGTAGGGAGTATTTAAAAAAAATAACAGACTACAACTTACATGAAAAATAAAAACTCACCCATCGGCTAAACCGTCTAAACCATTTTCAATTACCATCCTACAGACCAATCATATTGTCTACGCACATATTTTTTAGCAACATTTAATATTTATTTTAATCAATTATATCCTTTTGATAGTTATGATTGTGTTAAATGATAAATTTAAACTAATAATCAAAGAGGGATTGATGAAATGTATATTTAAAATTAAAATAACCTTAAAAATAAATTAATTAAATTAAATTCTTTACACTGCACGGTATCCGCCTTCCACCATAAAATTGTCCTATTATGTTAAAACCATCTACTCAAACTTACTTTTTCATAAATTTTATTCGTCATATTATGCACCAAATAGTTGGTGCAGATCCATTTTTCAGCCAGTTCGGAAGCCATGATCTTGGCGTCTTTGTTGGAAGTAGCGTCTAGTGCCATAACAGTTATATACTGTAGTGATGGCCAAGCATTAGGCTGGTCCCACTGTTCTTCAGATTCCACCAGGGTGGAACTATACCCGCCTTATTATCCAGTATTTTAAATACTTTAGTACCCGAGTCACAAAATAATCTGTGTTATTTTGGTTGAAAATTAATCCGGTTCAAAAAGGTGATATATTTGTTGGATAAAAGTAATCCCTTTTAATATTGTTGTCATATCATAGTCCAGCCATGAGCCGATCTCCTCATGCCACGGTACTGTCGTTACTGCTTCTCTCCATTGGTTCGCAATAACTTCATATTCCTTTCATATAACCTTGTCGGAGACATTCATATCCCGGTAGAATTTACCCAGAATGTTAGGCCCCCGATACACCAGAGCGTTTAGATCAACTAAGATTATTAGCTCGTTTTTATGTTTGTGATGTATCCTGCAATCATACAATGGTTTCAGTAAGCAATCTTGTAAGCAATCTTTTAAAAAAAGGAAAAAAGTAAATCAAATTTTTGATAAAATATGTACACGAACCGAACTAATTACAGTCACACTATTTAATATTAAATCGCTATGTCTATACTCCAATACGAGCACCGTTAATACATCGATAATAATAATTTATTGGCCAATAAAGGTAGTAGGTTATTCTCAATTAGAAAATATTTAAAGGTAAATTAAAATATGTGTAGTAAAATTGTTTTAATATTATTTTAATTATGCTCCGATAACTTATCTATAGCCGTTGTATAGTGTGGCTATTTCATTATATAAGCATACTTTAAGTAACAGACGTTACAATTTCCAATTATGTTTAAAATATTTTTCTTGGGACGATTTTATTATAAATTCTGCAATTATTTGTTAACGTTAGTCGTCCTATTTAAGTACCTAAGTAATTAACAATTATATGTATTGTACGATATTATATGATTTGATTGTTCATGGAAATTTTAGCATATTTATATTGTAATTTTGATATATTTCCATTGCAATCATGACATATGTTTAACTCAACTATATCCGACCTTTAAATTTGTTTCTGATGTTCATAAAGCATTAAATGCTATATATCTAACTGCATTTAAAGACGAAGTTGTATTATTAATTATCTAAAATAATTTTGTTAACTTGGCTTAACATTTTTGAATTTTGTGTTTATGTCGGACACGACATGTGTTGACAGAAAATTTTCGTATTGTCCAAAATATTTAATTCAATAATCTGTAATTTATTCATGTATTTAAGAACGAATATTATGAGCCTTAGTATTTTGTATTTTAATTTTTAAATGATGAATATTAAAACAAATAATAGCATAAAAAATATTAATATGCTTCCAAAAATTAACAAGTACAAACATGATTAAAACAAAATTTAAAAGCAATTGAAAGTGCATATTATATAAACTGTATTAGGCCTTATATATAGCTGGGTAGCCTCTTCCCGTCCCCAGCACTCCGTAAGTCGTTGCCGCTAACCGCGATTCCAAAGCGGAAGCGGCTTCGGCGCAGACAATAATTATTTATCAATGGTTGAAAGTTTTGGACACGTTCCGAACGGGGGACGCATATATTACATTGGGCGGTCTCAACCGCCAATGTTAATACCGATGGTGAAAAGCTATGTATACATTACTGGTCAAAAAGAATTTCTAAAAGAAAATATTCATAAATTAGAAAAAGAATTGAATTATTGGACGACTAACCATACAGTTGTAGTTGAAAAATGTGGAATTAACTACACATTAGCCAGTTACAAGGATTTATCTAGATGACCTAGACCAGAATCCTATAGGTAAATTTGGTTTTGAATTTATAGAAGTTAACTTATTTTTACTCTGATGTTATTCATCGTAATATTGGGTACCCGTTTGCCTACGAATCATACAAAATACTCACACAAAATACTTTTTAATATTTAACGTGTAAATTGAAAAATAATAATAATACTCACCGACTACCAAACCTACAACAACACTAGTGGTCACCGAACATTTGTATCAATATAAAAAATTAAAATTAAATAAAATAAAATACATGCAATTGACATAAAAAAACAGAGCATTGCAGGAATATTAGGAGTCTTGGTAAGTTTTGATTGAATATTTTTGTTTTTGAAAATGCCAGCAATTAGACATACAAACTTAAGTTGCGGAACTCGCAATGCTACCAGTCCAAGATATACAATATCAAGTATAACACATAATTTGACGGACGAAAAGGTCAGGTTCACGGATTAATATACTTATATCGTTATATATTAATCCGTGATCAGGTTGCAGGTTACTGGAAACCCGCGAGCTGCCGTGCCATACCTTCAACGTACAAGTTCATTTTAATTAATAACTTATTTTCTTAATTCTTTTGGTGGAAATTTGTATTTTTTTTTTGTTTTTTGGTTGCCAATGGTTAATCGGGCCGAACAGGGTTAAGCATGCATCGAATCGAATCTCCACACATTGCCTACCAAGAAGGATGAGTTGCACTTATAGCCGCTCATCGGTGTATCCACAATCAAAATAAAAAATAGAATAAAGACAAAACATATTATTCATATAATCGTATAGAACCTTTTTTCCACCACGAACCACTTCGACCATATTTTATAGGTCACGGACCACTACATTTTTATGAAAACTAGGAAGACCTTTTTTTTTTGCTCCTCTACAAGAATACACAAAAATTACTATGTACTCTGATACCCACACCCTTATAAAAGTGGAAAATACTTTTCGTTCGTCGGCAGCAACAACGATAAGATAATGGTATAATACGGTTCCACAATAAGTCGTAATGTTTTTGGCTATAAATACTTTGTAATAGAAATCGAAGAAAAAATCTATGGTACCACCTATGACTGGCCCACGAACCACCAGTTGTAAAACACTGACATAGATAGTAGTATAGTATGCAGTATGCACCTAGCGGGGTCTGCAATCCACCTGTGGTGGATTGCCTACCTGATAATATACTGCTCGCATTATCACCATTAGGCTTCCAGTCTCTTAAATAGACATGGCATTTTTAACGAGCAACGAAGTGCACGGGATCAGCTAGTAAATTATAAAAAATGTGAACTATTAATATTATTTTTACAAACTCTATTATTATAGATTAAGATTTAAAAATAATGAATAAAGTTAAAATTAAATTCGAATAACATTGCTTGTATTTGATATTTTTTTATTTTTTTATTTTTTTTAAATTTCCGAAAATGTAGCTCATATTTATAATGTTAATGTAAATAAATGCAAAATTGTGATTTAACAATCAAAAAAATAAAACATGTACATAATATTATCATCTTGAGATATTCAAGAAAAAATATCCAATAGTGTTGAGAACATATAAATAAGTGACTACACTGAGCCAAAACCTTTATTTCAAAATGTATGGCTTATTTAATTTTGTTATTGTTATTACGCAGTGACTGGAGAAACTTTTTTCATCCATTAAAAGCAAAAGAAAAAATCATAATTTATTGTGAACGATTTTAAGCATTGGTGCGGGAGTACCAATAAGAATAAAGAAACTAGCCAGTTATTTACCTTGATTTGTTCCATCAAGTATGAACCATTTCCTCAAAAAGTCCCTTCTAGATTCCGCAGCAGTTTTTAGCTCGGAATAAAAATTTTATTTGTCACTTTGGGTTTGAAATATTTCTTCTTTTATCTTGTCTTCCCTGTGAAAATACAAAATATTTTTAACTATAAATATTAAAAGTGTAGGTATTAATAACCCTAAGTAAATATGTATGATTCGTAGGCAAACGGGTACCCAATATTACGATGAATAACATCAGAGTAAAAATAAGTTAACTTCTATAAATTCAAAACCAAATTTACCTATAGGATTCTGGTCTAGGTCGTCTTGATAAATCCTTGTAACTGGCTAATGTGTAGTTAATTAAATCTTTTTCAATTTCTACTGTATGGTTTGTCATCCAATAATTTAATTCTTTTTCTAATTTATGAATATTTTCTTTTAGAAATTCTTTTTGACCAGTGATCCCTATGTAGCTTTTAACCATCGGTATTAACATCGGCGGTTAAGACCGCCGAGTGTAGTATATCCGTCCACCGTTCGGAACGTGTCCAAACGTTTCTACCATTGATAAATAATTATTGTCTGCGCCGAAGCCGCTCCTGCTTTGGAATCACGGTTAGCGGCAACGACTTGCGGAGTGTTGGGGACGGGAAGAGGCTACCCAGCTATATATAAGGCCTAATACAGTTTATATAATATGCACTTTCAATGGTCACAGTGCACATTAAGCATATTTTACAATAAGACAATAATAAATATAATTATAAAACGCCTGTCAATTTACGCGCTACAATTACAATAATAATAATATTATTTATTAATTATTACTTCTTTCATTTTATGAGTTTGTCTACATAAATCAACTTTAATAATAAATAATAGACCTAGTCTGCAAGCTCCGGGGGACGTTGTGGCTTTAGTTCCACGTTGGTAAGGAGACAGCGTCTTCTACCTTTACGACCAACACCGGTACACTGGTACAATAATCGGTGCACGGGCAGCTCGGGCAAAATAAGTCAGGCCCCGACTACCTCGGGACTTACGACAATTGGTACAAGACGGCACACTCTCACAGCACACCGAATGTGACGGGACGTTGCGTCTCGCTCGACCGCTGGAAAAGACAACAAAGACAACGAACAGACGCCGGCGGCAAAGCCTACGGCTGTTACGCCAAGGCGAACATTCCGGCGCTGGACAACAGCGGAGGGGATACACCACCTCGCCAGTATACTGCGTCCTATGTGCCGCTGGGAGGAAGCATGACGAAACGTCGGCGGCGCGAAAACGCGTCCGTGTTCGAACAATTATTGATCATTACTTTTGCTGTACTCTTCATTTCACAGAGTAACAAAACTCTTATGATCCAGTAGGTAAGTATTACAATAATAGATTTCCCGGAATCTACCACCGGGTATAATTACTGGATTTTCGACGTATACCATTGAATATTGTTCCGGGTTGTCCATATTTTATTTATCTTGGCTGCCCAACATTCTAAATTTGCATCATCAATACTGTCAAAAAATGTAGGATTTTCGTTCCAGTCGAAAGCATCCATTTTTCGAATTCATTTTCTTCATTTTCGAAATGTTCACTGATAAAATGTAGCATCCCATCCATGGTTGGATCCGTGCCTCTGTCTATTTGCATCTTCATTGAACATTTTATTGAAGTTTTTCATGATATCATCAGGTGAAGAAGACTTCATTTTCATGTCAACAAAAGTTTTCGATTCGTGGAATAATCCATGCATTTGTATACTGTCCAATAATTCTCCTTGGCAGTAAATTTTACTAGAAAAAAAAAACATAATAATTAAATGTCACATAATATTTTGTGTTATAACCATTGACCACGATGATAATAAAATTGTGATATATTTTTTTATCTTATGATTTGCACAAGGAATGGCATAATAATATACTATATTTAATTTACGGAAAAGGCCTATTTATATACTACTAGCTGTCCCGTCATGGCGTTGTCCGTGTATTATACAGCTATATTTAAAAAACACCCTTTTACCCACTTAGAGGTCGAATTTTGAAAAATCCTTTCCTGGTGCGTCCCTACATTGCTTAAGGAACCTCTGCACAACATTTTAAGTCTCTAAACCCAGAGGTTAGGTCTGGCCGTTGATGAGTCATGAGTGAATATAGGGGTGGTTCTTATATTTATATAGATATCTGAGATTTTATTAATTTAATTGAAAAATAATTCGTTAAGTACCTATAACTGTAAAAAATTAAATAAATAGTTAATTTTTTTTTGTTTCATTAGCTGAATTACTCGGCTTCGCCTGTGTGTAGTTTTTGTTTTCTCAAAATGAAATTCTTGAATCAACACACATGTTGTGTTTTAAAAAAGAAATTATTTTACTTAATGCTATTAAGTGTTAAATAGTAGAAGAAGCTGAATTATAAATAAAACAAAAATAATAATAATAGTAATAATAATATTTACAAATGATTCTATAGTTATAATTATAATTTGTATAGTTAAACATGTTTATCACATATCGATAAGAAAAGTATTATTATTTTTCGATAACGCAATTTGTATAATTGAACTATTCGGTGTTTTCTATAGAACTCTTAACTTAATAAAAATGTTTTGTTAGTTTGTAGCTAATAATTTTGGCAAATATTCCTACGTCATAATATAGCAGTTGCAGCCTTTGCTACGTACAATCGTCAGTAGAGAAATTAACTGTCATAGTGTCGTGTCGAAACAAGGATCTATTATATAATTTATATCATTATTTATCTTTTCCAGCTGATCCTTTGAATTTTGTTGTCCCTTAAAAATGCCAACTCTATATGAGACTCGCTTGCGATAATATGAGCAATACATTATCAGGTAGAATAATATGTTTAATTTTAATTTTATTTTTTTATTGTGTTCATGCCGATAAGCGGCTATAAGTGTAACTTATAGTCGTCAGCCACCTTGCTAGGCAATGTACTAAAATTCGATTTGATGCAGTCTTAAACCGGATCTGCCCTATTAACAAATTTCAACTAAAAATCAAAAAAACTTTCAAGTTCTACTATAAAAAATTAAGAAAGTTCAGCGGAAAATTAGTTATTAATTAAAATAAACGGGCCAATTATATACCTATACACATATTGTATGGCACGGCGGCCCGCTGGTGACTGAAGTTCCGAAAACAACACACAAGCCGAGAAACAATACCTACACATACGATCACCGAAAATATTTTACAAGTGCCGTCGACAATTTTAATCTGATTTTAAAATTTGTATTTAAATAAGTACTTAAAATTAAAATTAAATATAAAAATGTTTGATTAAGCATGTATTGTTAATACAATTTACAACCTTTGATTAGAAAAAAAAACATTTTTCTTTTAAATGTTTCTAATTCATTTATTTGTTTAGGGAAAACTTAAATAAGTAACTACATAATAAAAATATTTTAAAATTTTAGCTCTCCCACATTAATGTTAATTTATGTAAGTATAGAAATACGATTACCTATAATAAATTACCACTGTTCAAAATATTCTACTCCCACATCCTATATGAAAAGTAAGTTTTTATTTTTATTATTCGATAGTAATATTTTGTTAATTGATTTAATATACATTTGAAGTTAGGAGTAAAATTAACTTCTTTTTGTCATTATTGCACTTATTGCGTTAAGGTATTGAAATAATAAAAATGAATTCTCCTTAGGATCTGGCAATAAATTATAATTAAAACAAACTATAATTTCGCTTAATTATGAATTATATATTTTTTCAATTGAATTAAATTAAAGATTTTAGATTTATTTTACCTGTCACACATGGAGGAAGAGAAACGTTTTGATCCTCGTCAGTGCTTAAAATTCCATAAGTGGAACTGACCAATAAAATTATAAAAGTTATCTTCATTTTCTTGTTGCGTATACATAGTGGTCGACTGCACTTTTAAAATATTTTTGGTGGTGTGTGTAGACTGTAGATATTGTTTCCCTCCTTGTGTGTTGTTTTCGGAAAGCGCTGACAATGCACTGCAGATGAATCGCGAAACTGACAGCCACTTACTGACCACGACGACGCACTACGCTTTATATTATGACGCCCTACCATAAGTATAACTAGAGGAATTTTTTAGAAGGGAAACATTATCTTATGTCGGTGTAACCAAAGATTAGATTTGTAGTTTAATGATATATCTGAGCTAAATTTTTTTACGTTGTACTTTAAAATGTATAAAATGTTTGATAGATAAATATTCATGTGTATACATAAAATTAAACGATATAATTTAACGGGATATCCTCTTGAACATATGAATTTATGTTTGAATATAGAACGATTAACAAAACATGACTATGGACATTTTTTGATATGATAATGAATTTATACGAATTTCGATTTCGGGGATTTTGTTCTCGTACCGATTCAAATACTTCGTCGTTCTATATTATTTATGAATAGTTTCTTATGGTTGATTAAAATGAACCTTTATAACTCTGAATTATATTCAGATGATTTCTAGAAAATATTCATGTATTTAAATAAATATTTATATGTAGATAAACTGTACTATATGTAGGTTTATTATAGGCAAAGGTATAAGTAGGTATACAAAATATGAGAGACTTCAATGTAGGTACCTACCTGGCTACTTAATTAAATTAAAAGACTATAATAAAACTGAAAATCATTTTTTTATTTATTATATTCATGGCAATATAAATGGGGAGAGGAGAAGGATCTCAAAGGCACTAATTAAAAGTTTTTTTTTAGATTTTGTTGTTAAAATTGTATGAATTTAAACAAATAATAATAGCCATTTACGTACATGTTTATTTTATTATTTGGCAATAAAGTTAGAAACGAAGTATTAAAAATGTGTTTTCTACCAATCACTTGTATACATTTTATTCATTTTCGTTTTTTTAAATGTATTTATACCTTAATAGTGGTGTTCATTTTATTTAAGAGGCCGTCATACCATCACATTATATTATATTGTCTCCGTCTTACGAATGCATAATACACCCAATTAAATTTCGTGTTGTTACCTTAAATGATAGAGTAAATTGATCTATAACCAACCATTAATGTACTAATATTATCTGTAGCATTTTCAAGTATTAATATTTTACGTATTCATGACTAACTTAAACATTTAAATTTCGTAAAAAACCAACGAGACAACATAGACAACGTTCTTAAATTCTAGATCAATAAAAGGATAATAGTGGCCCTAGATGATGTTACCTTTAAATTTTATAATAGTTCAATTCACTCTTATATCAAAACTAACAGCACACCATTGAAATTGGTTCACGAAAATGTGCTTTGCTGTACACACGTAAGACGGACACAACACATACGGGTATGGCGTCCTCTTAAGCTAACGACTTAGAACTTCTGGACGTACATGTTGATATATTAATATATTATGCATTAGTAAGGCAGGCACATCACACGATGTTAGACTCACACTTAAGGTAATTTTTTAATAATACCTATCATTTAAATTTATTTTGAATTTTAAACATAGCAAATATTACATATTTTTATGGTATATTGATATATAATATATTTACATATAATATTATGGGTTAGAAAATTAATGTGTGCAAAAATTATAAATACTATGAGTATGCCTAATAATTAATACCTATAGCGAAAGTATATCATAAAAAAATAGAAAAGCTAAACTTTTTGACGTTTGTATAATATCATCCTATGAATATTGCAAATAGGTATTTTGAAGTTTGATGATAAAATATATTCTTTAAATGGTTTAAAATTAAAACTATGATTGTGTGGTTGTATAATAAAATATAAATACCTTGTAGCTTTTCTGAAATTGTAATTGACTTTTGTTTTTTTCATCCTTATATTTTGGTAGTTAAGCCACTATAAACTTTTTAATTTTAAAATTAACTCCGCAATTAAAATTTTCGTGATTAATAAAGCTATTTTTGTACAAATTATTATGTTCAAATTTTTGTTTGACGAGATGTAGCTTTTCCAAGTTGTGATGTTTTTGTAGGTGTTTAAGTTCCAAGTTTAGTCAATACCACAGTTGTTAAGATTTATATGACCCAGGGCAAAGTTTATTAAACATTGAAAATCAATACAATAAGTACAGTAAGCTTAAATCTTGCCCCTAAATATATTTTACACTGTACCGTACAGTGATCATTTTTAATGGCATCACGAAGTTTGAGTCACAAGTAATTACGGCACTGTTCTTAATACTTTTAGCTTGTAAATAAATTTAAATAAAATAAATAGAAAAAAAAGTAGGTAAATGTTTATTAATATTATCTTACAATATATTATATAATATTGTACTGATATAATTTAATGATTTCGGTTTGTAGGTGCCTATTTGTGAGGGATGAACGTAATTCTAACATAGACGAGATGGGTGTACCATTGGGTTTTAGGTATATTGGGATTTAAGATATTTACTATTGAACGAAGTCAAATATTATAGTTATAATAATAACAATAATATTAACGTGGCGTATTATTATCAAAATTGAAAATTATTTTATAATTACTTATGGTAATGAATATTGTATTATACACTATTTATCACTCTCAAATCTTGAAGATGAACTTAATGTCTAATGTCTATTGTCTACGGTAGGTAACTATAGTTGTAATAGACATACAGTAAAACCTCTTTGTAACGGAATCGGTTTTTACCAGATGATTTCATGGTGTACTAATGTGTAATTAGTTTAATGTTACTCACAAAAGTACATACATTTAAATTTATTTTGAGTTTCAAACATAACAAATATTACATGCTTTTATTGTATTCATGTATAATATAGATACATCATACATATAATATTATGGTTAGAAAATCACATTGCGCACAACTTATACATACTAACAGTATGCTTTATATACCTATAGCGAAAGTATATAATAAAAAATAAATAACCCATACTTTTTGTAAGTACAAATTGTATTTATTATAATTAGTAATTACTAACTTTCGTGAAATGAATTTTAAATGTTGTAACTTTGAACTCTACAACGGATAAGAAAATATAATATGTTTTTATCATCATAAAATTGTGAAATGTTACATTTATATTTATTAGATTTAACTGTCAAATTTAAGCAAAACAATACATACTTGTCAAGTGTAAATATGTCTACATGAAGTGTGGAACTTCTGTAAAGTATGAGAATACGAATTCTGAATACTTATTTCAAAATATTTTACTTTGTGAAAATATGAGGAAAACTGTGATGTGAGTGAGAGTGAAATATTCGCTTAGGTACTTATCAACAAGTTCTAATAAATTACTTCAATCATTAAATAAAACATCTTCAAGAATACCTTCAAATAAGGTAGGTTCCTAATAGTTTTATTGTTATGTATTATAATAGTATCTACCTATTGCTATCAACTTTAATATTCAACGATTATAAAACAAACTAAAAATAGCATCAAAAATAAGTATTCTAAAAGTACTCGAATACATTTTGTAAGTATAACCAAACAATACAAATTGAAAGTAAGCTTTTTCTTACTTAGGTACTTACTCCTTAAACGGTAAAAGCGAGTAAGTAACATAATAGCGTATTTGAATTTAATACAGACTTTCACCTAATATAATTTCAAAAGTAATCCTACTCTTTGATCAAAATAACGAATCTAATTTACCTTTGTAGGTAAGTATATATTTAGTTATATTTATTTTACGATATGTTATATTAGTGAGTATTTACTATTTTGTATATTCTGATTTCTGTATTATTATTAGAGGTAAATGGTCCAAAACTTAAAAGACCTGAAAATATTCAAAATAATGATTATGATAAATCAGTGCTATTAGATTTAAAATTTATAATAACGTGAATAAAAATTCATTTTTTAAACGACATTCAAATTAATTTATTATGAGTATATCGACTATGGGATATGGCTTTTATTATAAGTATGTACAACAAACGTTTATAACTATGTTAGAAGCCTGAACAATAATACAAAAAATTGTACTTATCTGTATAATATTAAATCATATTTTTTGGTGATAATAATATACTCAATGTCCATTGATATCATATATATATTAGTATAATTATATATCATACTAATACACAATAAAAGTACATTTATTTTGCAAAGCATTTAATGTGTATCTATCAGTGTGAGTGTTATTTTAAGTAGGGGCTGATATTTCAAGTATTTATTTATATACTTAAAATATAAAACAAAAGGACACCATAGCTTCCAGTATATACCTACTAAATACCTGCTATATACTTGCATGCATGTACTTATTAATATATTAATTATAAACTGTAGGTACCTTATATATTATAATGGCTATATGCACTCGCAAAAATTATTTTAATATTTTTATAAATAATATTTCCAACATAGACATAAGGCCTTAAAATATTTAGTTGCATTAATTTTTAAATTATAAGACGAACATTTGAGATCACGATGATAGTCCTGATATGTATATATTATTTAAATTACTATATAAAAAATACATTTACATCTACTAAGATTTCAAAGTTTTCAGCTGAAATGTATTAATTAAAATCATTACCCCAACTTTATAATACATGTATTCGTAGAACGGAATAACGTACTTATAGTTATTCATCGATGGTTTTACCATTTCATTTTC
>NW_019100863.1:2554-24338 GCF_001856785.1 Myzus persicae | reverse complement strand
TTTAATATAAACAGGATAATGATGACATCAATGGCGAACCAAGTGTAATTTTGGGCACAGCTGAATCATTAGTTGGGAGTTTTGAAGTACATCTAAATACAAATCATCAAAATAAAAGAATGTCTGGAGTAAGCTTGAAAGATGATACCAGACAATTCAGAATTTATCGAAATCAAAAAAGAAATACTGGTTTGGAATATACGACTAATACAGAGAAAACAGTCAAACCCCGAGCATCTAAAATACTTCTAGATTGTAAAGCCAAATGTAAAAGTAAAATTCAAGATGATTTACGTGAGCAATTGTTTAACATGTATTGGGCCATGGGTAGTTTTAATAGACTAACCTCTTATATGTCTAAACTTATTACATGTTATCCTAAGAAAAGTTGTAGAAAATGAAGGGATACACCAGAAAAACAAAAACAATAGGAAAAGACATAAATACTGTGTACCAAGAGATGGTGATTTAATACAGGCATGTAAAGGTTGTTTTATGAGAATATTTTGTGAATGTACTAAGTTTTTAAGAAATATTTGTACTAATATGCTAAATTCACCTGCACAACGATGCTCTCCAGATAAAAGAGGTTGTGCACCACCTGGAAACAAACGCTGTTAAGATAGTATTAATTTATTGATTAACAATATTAACTCACTCCCTAGTTACAAGAGTCATTATTGTAGAAAGGAGACCTGTAAAAAGTATTTACCAAGTCACTTTACATTGCAACGAGCTTATGATGAATACAAAATAAGTGTAGAAGAGCCAGTTAGTCGAACACTGTATGAAAAATATTTTAGAGCTGCAGGGTTGAAAGTTAAAAACCCCAAGAATGATACATGTTCACAGTGTGACAAGTATAAAATCAAGCTTACTGATAATATTATAACAACCGATCAAAAGAATAAGATAATTGAAGATAAAATACTACATCAAAATGAAGCTGAGCAAGCCTATGAATCTAAAAAAAATTACATAGCAACTATGTCCATAAACTATTGTGCTTTGTCATTTGATTTACAACAGTGTCTGCCGACCCCCTCATTAGGTGCCCCTCATTAGGTTGCATTTTATAAACGCCAATTGTGGACCTATAACTTAACTGTGCATAATTGTGCCTCATCTAAAGCAACATGCTATATTTGGTATGAAACTATAGCCAAATGAGGGGCTAATGAAATTGGTTCATGTGTATACAACTATTTATCTAATTTACCAAAAAATATTACTCATGTAACCAAGTACAGTGATTGCTGCCCTGGGCAAAATAAAAATAGCATCCTCATGGCTATGTGTCTGTTTTTTTTGGATCAACAGGAAACAATTGATCATAAATTTATGGTGGCGGGCCGCTCAAGAATGGAGTGTCACTTGGATCACGCTAAAATTGAAAAAGCTTGGAAAACATTTCCTTCATCTATTAGTCATCCATATGATTGGATGCAATTAATTAGATTTGCAAGATAAAATAAGTTTTTGGTAGTAGAAATGGTGCAAGAAATGTTTTTTGACTTCAACAAATTATTGAAAAAATCTTATCAAATGAAGAAAACCAAAGAAAATAAAGAAAAATTTGTTTTTCGAGATGTTAAGTGGATTCGGTACATTAAAAATGAAAAAGGTATAGTATCTAATAAAACTTCCCTTGGTTTAAATGAGAAATTCCTCAAATTGAACTTAAACAGGAAAAATGCAACTTCAATGGAAATTAAGAGAGCATACTATGATACGTTATGTATAACTGAAGAAAAAAAGAAGGATCTTATGACATTATTGGCATTTATACTTGAAACATTTCATAATTTTTATAAAAGCCTGAAATCAAACATAGATATTAATGATCCTATAATATCTGATGAAGAAAATGAATGATGTAACTTCTGTACAATTTGTTTTTATTTTGTTATTTTAATATTTTGTTTTATTTTATCAAATTGATTATTCTTTATACTAAAAGTTACTATTTATTTTATCTTAAAAGTAATTGTTTATTTTTAAAAGTTATATTGTTAAATATGTTATTGATATTATGATTTTAATAAAACCTAAAATCAGTCAAAAATATATTACCTACTAGTACTATATTCTTAATTATTATTATTATTTACTTATATTAAAATATATCATATAAACTTTATTAGATAAATAAAATTATTAGGTAGTTTGGTGTGTCTAGAGGGGGTAGTGTCACAGAGGTCGGATGTGAAACAGCTACTTTTAAAAAGTGTACACTATTGCCCGGCTACTAAACAAATGCATGTGCATAGACACACCAACTACACTTCCCCGAACTTCGCATTTACGGCAAATACATCGAATATCAGATACCCAACTAGAGATAATGACGGCAATCTACTAGAAACAGAGTCTGGGCTCTCTGTATTTAAAGATCGGCAGACATTAACTATCAGGGAATCTGCTGAAAAAAGCCCAGCCGGGCAATTGGTCCGGTCTGTTGAAGTGTTGGTGGAGGATGATTTGATGGATACGTGCAAACCTGGTGACAGGGTAATGATTGTTGGTGTTTATCGAAGTTTTTCGCCACCAAAAGGCAGCATTTTTTTAAAAACAATGGTCATTGCAAATAACGTAATCGTAAAAAATGCCAAATTTTTTGTAGACGGATCAGACGTTAACCTCTGCAGAAAATTACTAGCAATAAAAAAGGACGCCATATTTGATTTGCTGGCCGATTCTATAGCGCCTAGCATCCATGGCCATAAAAAAGTTAAAAATGCAATTGTGTGTTTATTGTTGGGTGGTGTAGAAAGAAGAAACTATATTACCCAACAATACACGTATACGAGGAGATATAAATGTGTTATTAGTTGGGGATCCGTCAGTGTCAAAATCACAATTGCTGAGATATGTGTTGCAGGTTGCTCCATTTGCGTTATGCACTGCAGGTAGAAGATCTACAGGCGTTGAGTTGACTGCTGCTGTCACTACGAATAAAGCATCTGACGGTCGTCAGTTAGACGCTGGGGCTATGGTACTTGCTGACAGAGGTGTGGTGTGTATTGATGAAGTTGACAAAATGTCAGATATTGACAGAGTAGCTATTCATGAGGCTATGGAGCAAGGGAGTGTGTCTATTTCAAAATCTGGTATACATGCAAAGCTTAATGCTAGGTGCTCTGTTTTAGCAGCTGCTAACCCACTTGGTGGTATAATCAACGTATAACTCCAACGGCAACATAGGTATGCAAGATTCATTATTGTCTCGGTTTGATTTAATGTTCATCATGTTGGATGAACCTAATCGTGAAAATGATATTTTGACAAGTGACCATGTAATGCACATGCATAGATATAGAGATCCGAAAGAACAAGACGGTGAAGTGTTGCCATTCAATTCAGATGTGGATGTTTTGACTACCAACATATTGGAACATGAATTAACAACATCATGGCAGATTTCCGACGTATTCGAGAAACAAAACAGTGTACTTACATGGGCCGGTCAAAAAAGAAATATTGAAAAGCGGATTCTTGCGAAAATATTTAGCGATTGCTAAATGCATAAAACCACAATTAGGCACCGAGGCTTCTGCAATTATCATAAAAGAGTATGCAAGAATCCGCTCCCCGGAGGCTGTTAGTACTGGTACCGAACGAACTATGCCTGTCACACCCAGGGCCTTGGAAAGCCTAGTGCGCATAGGAAAAGCGCATGCCAAGGCTAGGTTTTCCAAAATTGTTGAGACACAAGACGCCAGATTCGCTGTGGACCTTATAAATGTTAGTTATTTTCATAAACAATAAATAACTTAAAAAATAAACTATGATCTTGTTCTTTATTTATTCGTGTACGGAAAAACAATATAATTTACTGATGATGAAATGTCCATTTTGTGAAAAAGAGTTAATTTATGAATGCTCAATGATATTTCTTAATTTCTTATGAACATAGCTCACTTCCAAACATCAAATACATTATTATTAACTAAAAGACAATATTTTACTAATTAAGTATATATTGGGGTACATAGATAGATAGATAGATAGATAGATAGATAGATAGATAATTTATTGGCCAAAAATAAATATTAAAAATAAACATTTATTAATACAAATTATACAAATTATATACAATTATAAAAGATATTATTTAAAAATTATCATAGTTATACCTATGATTTATTTTTATAACGTTTAATTTTTATCTATTATATATAATTGCCAAGTACTTTAATTTATTTATCCTTTATTAAATTTAAATAATGAAATTTATTAACCAGAAAATATATGTAATTGTTTCTATCTCAATCGTCTACCATAATTTAAAGCTATTTTCTATAATGTTTGATACCTAGTTACTCCTGGTGGCAGGCCCGTGTACAGGGGCGGAATAGGGGTTCAACCCCCCCCCCCCCGAAATTTTTGAAGTAGGTATATAATATTTATAATATAGGTTTATATAAACCTTTATATATAGCCTCCCACCGTGCAAAAAACAGTTACAATTATATAAAAGGAATATCCCAATGGAACTTTGAAAAGTTCCAACGGGACTTCCATTAGAGGTAAGTAAATCTTTACAACAAATAAGTGTAGATTTATCTGAGTGTAGTCAATATGTCAATATCTGTGTGCAAGTTATTAATTCAATTCATGAAAATAGTGAGGAAGAATTCCACAAATTATTTTTAGATGTCGAAAATGTATTAAGCTTAGTAGATGAAATGGTTAAAATGCCACGATTAATTAGGTAATTTATCTATCGTAACGATATTCCGGCAGATTCGCCAGAACAGTATTATAGGAGATCAATTTTTTCGCCATTTTTAGACTACTTCAAAAGTCAATTAATTGAAAGATTTACCTATAAAACACAATTACATTATTTCTGGGCTGCAAAATTTTATTCCAAGGTTTTGGTTTAATTAAATTAAAACCAAGTAGCGATGAGTTTAAAAAATACATTGATTTTTACAAAAGCTTTTTACCGACTTATGAAACTTTTGAATCAGAATTGAAGGTGTGGGTGGAAAAATAGAAATTGGTACCCGATAACGAACTTCCTAATCGATACTTTAGGCGTCATGTCGAAGGCCTTTATCCAAACATTTGGTGTTTAATATCTATACTTGCAACACTCCCGGTGTCAACTTTATCTATAGAACGTTCTTTTTCAACTTTAAGACGATTTAAGACGATTAAAAACCTATTTGAGGAATAGCTGCAATGAAAATCGTCAAACAGGTTTAGTTTTATTGTCAGTCCACCGAGGTATACAAATAGATATTGAAGAAATAATCAATACATTTTCCAGAATGCCACGAAAAGTTGACTTTGTTTTATGAATTAAAATTGTAGTTATTCAACCATTTTTTATATTTTTTATACATTTTTATATTATAATATTTCATAGTGCATAATATTATTGATCAAATTATAATATAATTATTAATTATGTATTTAAAAATATTTTAACCCCCCCCCCTCCCCCCAAAAATTGATCCTGGATACGTGCTTGTCTGGTGGGGATGTATCCGGAGTAAATCTAATATGTCCAATTAATTCATAACACTGTTTGAAAACTACAATACTAAGAAAAGTAGCCACTTAAGTCCTAAAAAAAATTATTCTTGTTAATTTACTCGTATTTATTGAAAAATTAAGTTTTTACAAGTATAAAAAATATACATTTCAAGTATAGAACTGTTTATATTTTTGTCTATAACAGTACATTTTAGAAGCCTATTTGGTGCCCTTAATTTTTTATCAAATTATTTCTATTATATTGCTAGTATATAATAACATTGGTAGCCGATACTCAACTAAAAAATAAATGTATGTCTTTCCATTTACTTATATGAAACCGGCCCACTTGAATTCCCTTATTTAAGCCCTATAATGCAGAGCATGACGACACACCAATATAATATTATGTGTAATAAGTAATTATTTTACACATACTATTTGTAAAATAAATACCTGTTAAAAAGTGTTACTAAATGACCAAACAAGAAAAAGGGGGAAAAAAAATAGTTATCACCAAAATGTCAAACATCGTAACACTATACACGTGATGCGGGCATTCTGGCGATATCATATTATGCATAACGCACACGTATTAGATCGGCACTCAGTATTCAGTAGTGTCCTGAGTAAATAAATTAAAATTAATTAATAGAGAGAATATAATACAAAGGATGAAGGGGTAAAGTGGTAAAAAATGCTATCCAGTTGTGGAAAACTCCAAACTGTAATCCAACATGGATACGTTTCTATACAATTTTAATACTATTCAGTTCAATATTATTCTTTGACAATTATTTTTTTTAAATTTGAATTAGATTTGTCATCAAACAGACATTGTGTGAAGCTGCACTGTCTTTGAGCGCAGTAAACACAAACGAAAAATTGTTCGATCACCATTAATATAAAAAAAAAAAACACGCTTATACTATTTTCATCGTTGATGCTTTATTAAAGCATAATAGGTATTTTAGGCTATGCTCGAATTAAAACGATGAGTGTGATGCGTCGATGTCACATCAAGCAGCCGCTTAAGTGGTCCGGATGAGTCGCACAGATCGGTGAAGATCCGGAAAACAGCAATGATGTGGAGGCCTAACGACCTAACCTAACCTATCGGAAGCACGTACGGGTTACCGATTCTCACACATTTATTTCAATGATTTCGTACCACCCATTAACACCATGAGCAACGGCACCATATCGTTTGAAATCATTTTTATGTTATTTGCTACATGCCACCGCGGCCACGTATTGCGGCCAATAGTTATGGTATGGCAAGATGTAATTTCAGACAAATCACAGTCACCCAAATATTACAAATCTGAAAATAAACTATGAAGACAAACAGATAACAGTATGTTAGGATAAAATTCTATCACTCCATAATATGGAAAGGTTCTTGTTTTGCTTCATTAAAGTAGGCATACTCGTACATACAGATCCACCACAAGCCTACAACCGTGAAAAACTGAAAACCGAATCAAGGTAGTGCCGTTGTCGAATGCAAAGTGATAGTCACCCGAAGATGACGTCAGCTCTATCGGAAGACCGTACAGGTAAATATATAAATCCCCATAAGTTTATTTCCATAAATTTGTACCAACTGCATGAGAAGATAAACCAAATACAGAAGGTTAAAAATTTAAAATACAATGATTCGAATTTAATTCAAAACAATGAAATGAAAAATTTCACGAATTTTTTGTATCACACAACAGTTCGTCATTCGCATGAAAATTTGTACACGCTTTGGACGGCCAAAATTCAATCTCTCTGCTTTAAAATCTATGAAATAGAAACGTCACTTTCAAAACCATTCTCTATCGTTATAATAATTAAAATTTATTTATTCTTGAATTTTTTTCCGCCAACATATTGTTGTTTGACCTTAACGATGCTACAAACTAAATGTATAACAGATTTGATGTTGTAGAATATATAAGTTGTAAGGATATAATTTTTGGGTAGTATTAAAATAACACAATCAATTCTGCATAGTTATTAAGGGTACCAAATCTGTGAACACTATGTGATGTTTTGCTATTAAACAAAATTAATAAATCAAAATGTTCTCAAAAATGTATAGATGTATATTGTTTGTTGCGAAATCCGGTTTAATGTAAATAATGTAATACGGTTATAACTCAACTGAATATGCTGGATTACATGTATTAATATTATAAATTATGAATAAAAAAAAAATAATAATAATATAAACAATATTATTCTATACAGTTTTTTTTATTAACATTGTTATCATATATTATTACACGTTAGAACAAAATAAAAAATAATAAAATAAATATCATACAATTTTCTTTATTTTCATTCTAATTTTTTAGCTTCTAGCGTTTGACTTTCTTCCACAATCGTCTAGAAGAAACCGGACAAATATTTGAGGGGAGATATGCTGGTGCGCTCAAATCAGTGAATTTCCATGTTCTCAGACATATATTGTACCAAGGACAAAAATAGAGGATTTGCGGAGACTGTCAGACCAGGAAGTCTGCGGTGACCGAGCGTGCTGGGTGGTTCTCGTTTAGCCACGACGATATGACACAGTGCACTACAGCTCACGACCGACTGAGATTCAACCGGCAGCACTCTCGAAGGAGCAAGAGGATGTTGGTGCTCAACGGCGATTATGGCACGCAGCGGCAGCAGCCACAGGACCAGGATCAGGATCAGCTATACAGACGTGTCTAAAGATCGGCCTTTGCCGAAGGACCATCGAAAACGGTGGCCGCTTACTGGAAACCGACCCGTGTTCGTTCTGTGGGTGGTCAGCTGGGCGGTTCGGACTAGAAAGCTTTTGGCTGCAGATCGGAGAGGCGTGTCGAGTGCAACGGACCGGGAAATGGTGACTGGAGGTGACTGTGAAACTGATTAAAGAATAAGAAGTGTGAAGGTGGCAGCTTCAATAGAAACGTGACAAGGCTTCGAGAACGCCAGCTGGCGCATATTACAGGAAACTTGCAGGTTAGATTTGTGTGCTGAAAATAATAAACGAAATTAAAAATTTTGATTTTTCCACGATTCTTCAACATTTTAATATATTATATTCTATATAGTAACACTCATTAAAAATTCAATTCATACTACTGTTACAGTATAGGACTTACTTATGATATAGATATTCTATTAGGTACCATGTATTGTGGTAAAATCGTTACTTTTGTTGTAATGCTTCAATAAGTTTACTGCCTTGGATTTACCAAGTCAATTCTTATTCCCTTCAGTTTCACTGTCTTTTTGTTCCTCCTCAATCATGTCACCATTTCTGCGGTTCCGAAACTCACTCGGCACACGCACTTCGATCTGTAACCTGGCTTTTTCGTCCGATTCGCCCAGCCGCTTTCGCAAGCACAGAACAAACACGGGTGGGTCGATTTCCAGTGGACGCGGCAGCATTTCCAGTGCATGGTCCTTCGGCGTAGACTCCTCTATAAACTCGCCCCGCTGATCCTGATCCTCTGTCGGCGGCTGCTGCTGCAAGTGCCGCTGCATGCCATGTTTTATGTTTATCGCCGTTGAGCTCGCATCCTCCTACTCCGCCGGCTGATTCGCGTTCGGCCACATTGTTGTAGTACACTGCGCTAAGTCATCTTCGAGGTCCCAACGAGAACGTAGACTGGTCACCGCAAAGGCCCGCCGGCATCAGCCACATGGCTGACCTGGTCCGACAGCCCGCAGCTATAGTCCTCTATTCATCCTTGATACAATATGTCTGGTTAAGCTCCTTTTCGGTTCCACTGACATTCCCCGATGATTTGTAAGACAGCCAGCGTCTTTCCTCTCGTGTGCCCGGTTTCATAGTGAATATCCGTAGTTTATTTTAACAACTCTGGTATTGAAATAAACAAATCTCATTACTATGGTCCAAGATATTATTATTTTATTCGATTGCAGCCAGATACCATATATAATCCATGTATGTGTATTTATGTCATGTTAATACCTACCTCTTAAGTTTTAACTTTTAACTAAAATCCGCAAATAATCAATATAATAATGAGCAATTGATATAGATTATCGACATTTGCTCAACTGAGGGGGCTGGAGTATCTGTGCTGTAGTGGCTATGACCTCTAAAAAATAACCCCTTAAAAAAATTATCCTCTGAACTCACATAATATTAAACTTAAATAAATAAACAAAAATTTGGATTTACTTATTTTATACCTATTACTATAAGCTCCATAGGTATGCATGTCGTTTTAATAACAACATATAACAAAACGACACATATTATACTCTCGTACGTACCTTTATTATATTTTTGTATAATGTATAGCGCGGTGTGCCAATATAATATATTATACAATATTATTTTATGTATACAGAGGGAATGAGAATTTCGTCGTCGGAGTACCTCGCTTTATATGTATAATAATAATAATAATAATAATAATAATAATAATTGTGTGCAGGATGGCATTACAATACCACGATACGCATACATGCACGCATAGCATTCAGTATAATATCATATACAGGTATAAGCACTATATATAATATTATACATGCATGCGTGTATAGTATATGGAGCAAAGGACGAAGGGTGCATTGTTGAATAAAACCTTAATGACCACTGCGGCCGATATATAATATAATATATATATGGAAGAAAAACTGACCGCGATCGACAAAGGATCTATATATATATTTATGTATAAGTATATAAAGTATATACAATATAATACATCGGACGCCGCGGATTTTTGCTGACTCGGCTAGGCGTGTATAATAAATATAGTATACCTATATATATATTATATACTTGCAAATATTATACACGCATTGTGCGATTATATTATATATAAATATAAATATATATATATATATATACATGTAACATGTATAATAATAATGTAGTTTGGCAGTACCTACGGTGTGAATGCCGCGCTGCAGAAAGAGCGCGCGTCGGCGTTTCGAATAAAATATATTTTGTGAAAAAAGCTCATCAACTACCAACACGTGACGGGGGGTGGGAGTGGAAAGGTACGAAGTTGGAAATTGATTTCGAACCCAATAGAATTCCTCCCCAGGAGGGAGCTACAGTGATTTTATTAAGACCTTAGAAAATGTATGAGATACTAAAATCGTACCTTTACGAATGCGATCGTTCTTCCCGTGTACTAAAATAATATTTAAGTAGGTACCTTATAACTATAATAATATAATATGATGGCTACACATTTTAATTTAAAGATGTAAATTATGTAGAGATAATGGGTGAAAATTGAAATTTTAATTTATACATAATAGGTTAAGTACTACAACTAAAAACATCTTACATTTGTACCATTGTAGCCTGTAGGTATCATTTTATTTTTTGTTATACATATTATTTATTGTAGTTAAATGTGTGTGCCCGATCGAGTGTGTATCCACAGAATTTTTGTCTTCAACCTTTTTATTTTACAAAAGTGTACATTTTTTATTCGATGGGATCTGTACTGCGAAGGTTAAAACTATTTGCGGGAGTGTCACCGTAGGTATATAATATTATAATAACGACCGTTACGCGTCGGAGTACAATATACTATATTATATTACTCATATTATTCGTTAGTACCGCAGAACTGCCGCATGTATTTATATTTGTCATAATGCAGACATATTTTTACAGTGAATGATCACTCCGTCCCCTCGAGGTTTGCCCATACATGAATCCTAATGATATAATAACAAAACAAATTAAAATTTTTGTCTGTGGCATATATAGGTTACCTTTTGCAATTTATGTTAAATAAGTATGAATGAGATACTTGATAAATGAGACCCTTCCCTCTTCGAAAAATCCTAAAAGCGCTTGGGTCATGTCTTCTGTATCATTGTATAAAACACGTGAAACTATACTTCAAGTACAAGACTTGAAAATATATACATTTTAGTACTAAAACATCTATATGATTTGTATACGGCGCAAACAATAAAGTATATGTATAATGCACTAAATACACATAAAGTAGCCGAGGCTCGACTGGCTACCGTCCGCTATTTATTTTGGTACGGTTTTGTACACTTTTCTACTAGAAAATCAGTCTCACGGCGTTCAAGTTCTTTTTAGGTATGATCTATAGGTATGCGCTTTGTACCAGCATCCCAGAATTCTTATTCCAATCATTTCCTCAACGCTGCAGTATAATACATAGATTATAGGTAGGTTATAGGTAATTGCCAATAGCAATTAAAACTATATTTGTATTTTTATTTATTTTAGTCATTCTTCCGGACATGATGGTTTAGCAGATAAAACCCTCACTCAGTCTGTACCCTGCAGGGCTGCACATGGCACATTGCATACCGGAACTATGGGTACTAAATAATGTCCTGTACAGTATAGATAAGTATATAGAATTCAATAGCATTTAAGTAAGTTAGATAATATATACAGTTGCATCCCCTGATATTCCTTGTATATGGAAAAAAAAAATTAAAATAAAGAGCAATAATGACAACATAGTAAATTACATTATACATAGGTAATACACAAAACATAAGCTAAAAACCGCACCACTAACTCATAATCCCACACCAATATAGGCACAAATGAATAATTTTCGTAAAAAAATTAAGGGTACAAGTATGTTTCCTACATATTAATTAGGTATTATTATGTAGATAGTAGTAGATACCCTCCATTTTTAAGATCGGCTACAGTAAGTATTATAATAAATTAACGCGTATTGCGTATTATAAAATTATTTTATGTTTTTGCACATTACACAATAATATATGTATACCTACAGCTACAGTAGAACAGGCGTACTGCCTACTGTTGAGTTCAATTTAAATGGAAAAAATTTTGTTACTTCGACAGTGTATAATGTTTATAGTATATACATATATAATTGTTTTTGTAACGGATTACCTACAGACATTGTGTAATATAATATAATAACATTATAACATTATAACATTTCAATATATTTTTAAATATTTTTAAATAATTCAACTGAGTACAGTCTAGGTAGATCCAGCTTCGTGTTTCTAAAGTTGCGCAAGCCAGCCACATACTATTGCCTGCCACTATAATATTTAAAAAGAGGGTAATTGGAAGTCACTCTGATGCACATTAGGTGTCTAGGACTTAGGAGTTCACTGTAATGGATGGTATTCAATTTGAATTCAATGAGAAAATATCATTGCATATGATAGTAAATGTCAGTCATGGATGTTTTATATTGTTATTACTTATTGTCAATACGGTCGAGGACGAGATATTGTTCATTTTAGAACAAAATAATAATATCACTAAAGCTGGAAAAATAAAATAGAAGCATTATACTGATGTATATAGGGCTGTTTTTCAAATTAAAAAATTTAAATTTCAGGCAAAAATAGGAATAAAATCGTTATTCTTTGTGTTAACCTGTCATGTTTGTGTTATATCGACTATATTTCAACTTAAAATAACTATAAAAAAGTTGGGTTTATGTTTATTTTTAGATTTGTTGGTTCAGGAATTAATTGATTACCTACATGAAATTTTGTTTTAAATTTTCAATCCTTAGCTATAAAACTTGAACGTTCAATACATTTATAAATACAAACTCATTTTTCAATTTGAATTTGATAAGTTCTGTCAAAATTTTAACTTTCAATGAATATAAAACAAAAACGCAAAGATGTATTTTCAATATTTTTCAACACATATTGTAACAAAATATAAGGTTCATTGTATTACATTATTCACGCTTTTGACAAACATTAAAGACTGCAGTCTACAATATCAGTATTCCTAAGGTCATAGCGTTATTACAATAATTATGTCAAGAGAAAATGAATATTTTAAGCAACCAGCTACAGTCTAAAATAACAGTATTCCTAAACTCATAGCGTTATTTACAAAAATTATTTCATGATAAAATGAATATGTATAAGGAAACTGATGGTTATAAAAATTTAAAAATAGTTTTTTTTAGTCTTCGAAAATTAAATTTTTAAAATAAAAATGGGAAGGGGGTCATGGGCGCCCGCAGGTAATTGCGTTTCGAGAATCGAAAAAAAAAAAAAAAAATTTGCATTAAAAACTAACGTTGAAGACTGCAATCTCAAATAACAGTATTCCAAAACTCATAGCGTTATTTACAATAATTATATGAAAAGAAAAAAAATATTTTAAGGAACCTGCAGCTGGTTATAATAATTTAAAAATAATATTTGTCACCGAGAATTAAATTTTAAAATAAAAATTGGAAGGGGTACATGGGCGCCCGCAGGCAAATGCGTTTTAAGAATCAAAAAAAAAAAAATATATGAAAAAATTTACATTAAAAACAAACAATAAAGACTGCAGTCTATAACAACCGTATACCTATAAACGTATAGTGTTATTTACAATAATCATTTTATGAGAAAATGAAAATGTATAAGGAAACTGATGGTTATCAAAATTTAAAAATGGTATTTAAGTCTTCCAGAATTCAATTTTAAAAATAAAAATGGGAAGGGAGGCATGCGCGCCCGCAGGCAAATGCGTTTTGAGAATCAAAAAAAATTATAAAAATATGAAAAAAGTTGTATTAAAAACAAACGTAGAAGACTGCAGTCTATAATATCAGTATTCCTAAACTCATAGCGTTATTCACAAAAATTATTTCATGATAAAATGAAAATGTATAAGGAAACTGATGGTTATCAAAATTTAAAAATGGTATTTAAGTCTTCAAGAATTCAATTTTAAAAATAAAAATGGGAAGGGGGTCATGGGCGCCCGCAGGCAATTGCGTTTTGAGAATCGAAAAAAAAAAAAATATGAAAAAATTTGCATTAAAAACTAACGTTGAAGACTGCAGTCTAAAATAACAGTATTCCAAAACTCATAGCGTTATTTACAATAATGATATGAAAAGAAAAGAAATATTTTAAGGAACCTGCAGCTGGTTATAATAATTTAAAAATAGTATTTAAGTCACTGAGAATTAAATTTTAAAATAAAAATGGGAAGGGTTACATGGGCACCCGCAGGCAAATGCATTTTGAGAAACAAAAACAAAAAAAATTATAAAAAAATTAAATAGAAATCATTTCTGAAATAAAAATGGGAAGGGGTACATGGGCGCCCGCAGGCAAATGCGTTTTGAGAATCAAAAAAAATAAATAATTATAAAAAAATCAGATGTTATTTAATTTTTAAAAAAAAATGGGAAGGAGGTCATGGGCGCCCGCAGGCAAATGCGTTTTGAGAATCACAAAAAAAAAAATGTATGAAAAATGTTATATTAAAAACATATTTTAAAGACTACAGTCTAAAATTACCAAATATTAAATCCAAAAAGCCATTTAAATTCATTTATTACTTAAACATTGTTGATTTAGATTAAACCAGCCGGTTATAAAAATTTTAAAAATGTTTATGAAAAATTTAATAAGAGTTAAATTGTAGAAAAAAAGTTTAAGGCTTCACGGGCACGCACGCGCAAATGAATGTTTAGAATCAAATAAAAAGTTATCTACTTTTCAATTTTAAAATTAAAAATGGGAATTGGGGCATTTGCGCACGCGGGAAAATGCATTTTGAGAATTAGAAAAAAATAATTTAAAGAAAAAAGTGAATAAATATGATCAGAGTTTTATGGACTTTACCTCAATACAATAAAATAATGTGTTAATTGACTGAAAGTTGTTATGGATACAAGAAATTAAAGTGAACGATTTTTAAGTTCTCTTTTAAGTTAGAGCTTTTTTTTACTTAAATTTTTTAATGTTGAATTAAAATTATATTGGGTTAGGTTAATATATAATTTTACAATATTATTATTATGATATTTACAATATAATTTTAAGTCACTAAACCATATTTTAAATTAAAATTATGAATAAATAAATACTGAAAACCTTACAATAACTCCTCATACCGTCAGCCCTCATTATTTCTTAATAATTATTTTGTTATATTTTTTGATAAATTAGACTTTTTAAATCAGTTTTTATAATTGTTTGTGATAGACAAATCACTAATAAGTGTTGACTGTATTTATGTTATTATTAATTATAAGTACTGGTACAACGCTAGCCGACTGGCTTTAAAACTATGAATACAAATTATGGTATTTAATTATATTCTTATTTCTCTTGGTAATATTTAAATATTTTCTTTCATTGTTATGCTTATACAATTTCGAATACCTTGGTAGTTAGTAGAAAAAGATCATTGCAATGCATTCGACCCGGGATGATAGTATACTACCGCTAGCCTACTATCATCACCACAGCTTCAACTATCCATAGTCCTTAGGCGTAATAACCTTTTCATGACTTATTTAACCCTCTGTTTTAACACCATAGTCGCGCGAGTTGGGTAGTGTGGGGGGTGCTAGTTTAATCACCCCCGTTTGGCGCGCGACTAACAGAGGGTTAAGTGGGACCCTTAGAATAAAAAGATCCTCATTTGGTTTTCTATTTTTGTGTCCGCTTATCATGTTAAACTTTTTTTTTTCTTCTTTTTTTAGTTTATGATATACACAGCCGAAGCAATGGCAATATCATTTGCCCTAGACCTCATTAAAACAAATTGCATACATAAAGTAGTAATCCTTAGCGACTCACTTAGTACCTTGAGGAGTATTGAAAATATCTCCAATTCAAATGAGATCGCCAGAAAAATCCAGAACCAGATCTACAACCTTCCACACACCGGCTACTCAATTACCCTAATATGGATACCAAGTCACAATCAAGTTCCGGGAAACGAAAGGGCTGACGAAAAAGCATGCCAATCAATAAATTCCACTAATGCTTTTAGACTTAATTATTTTACCCTACACGACGCCAAATTCTAACCAGAATAATATCAAACAACACATGGCAACGGGCATTGAAACAAGGTACCTCAAAATTAAACCAAAGTAAGTACCAGAAAATAAAATTCGTGTTTTTTAACAACTCAAAATCAATGCCAATTGTTATACAACAAAATAGAGTTATTTTGGAAAATGGAAGAACCATCGTCGATGCATAATTTCACTGACGAAGAGAGATCGTGTAAAAGAGGTAAAACACATTTTAACGAAAACCTCGCAAAAAATGAGAATGGCAGATTTATAGTTAAGCTACTATTGTAAGCATCCCTGACCACATTAATGTCGCATACCCTTTATTTACGTATCCGGGTAATATTGACCAAGTACGTAGTGCACCCTAGTTTTATTCATCCACAACGACCAATATCGACCGCCGCCTCACGAGATCAATTTATCAATAACACGAGGTTGCTGTACGAGAATCCAGATAGCGCCGACCTAGCGCGGACCACCCGACGGACCACAGGACGGCCATTAGACTGAGAACTCTGTATAGTCGTATAGCCGTATAGGTGACCAGTAGCCACTTACTTCCAGACATCATTTGCACGGGCGATTGTAAACTCTCCCGATTTTAATGACATGTAAACTCTCCCGATGGTAAACTCTCCCGGGTTTAGTCTAATACTACCTGACGGGAACATGTAAACTCTCCCGGGTCTACTTCAGTATTACTAAGCTAGGGGAGCATGGGGTAACATTCGTTTTACACTGCAGTTTGTAACACTAAAATAATTCAGTCCGTCGCATGTTATCATAATACGTTGTTATCACTTAACACAAGATAAATACAGATTAAATATGGTAATACAATTCATAATAAAAATTATAATCACAATCTGTGCAATGAAGTCAATTCATAGGGTAGCAATAACATTTAAAATAACTTGGGAGAGTTTATACATTTCTTTCAGGTAAACATAATATTTACCCGGGAGAGTTTACCATCGGGAGAGTTTACTAGTTTTAAAAATCGGGAGAGTTTACCATACAATCGGGAGAGTTTACCACCGCCCAATTTGCACCACCCATTTGCCATCACGTACCCCCCCACGCAACAGACTAAGGGCTCGTGAAAAATATTAACCAAATTTTTTTTATTATTTAAGTACCAAATTTTCAGAAGAAACATGCACTCATCTAGCTGATAATACTAGCAAACCTGTAAAGTGTTGTATCGCTTGTTTTAGTGTTTTAATTAACTATAGTTTATACACTAGTACTTATCTGGTTCTTTAGTTATGTTATAAACTACTTTTATCACTTTCAACCACACAAGTGGGTTGTGAACGGAGTTTTTCCAAAATAAAATATGTTAAAAATTACTTGAGAAACTCAATAATCCACATCATCTAAAATGTTTTATACTCATGAGTGTAGAAAAATATATTTTAACTTCTATTAGTACAGATAATGTAATTGATAAGGTCGCATTAAACGGCGAGTCTTTAAAAAAATCATTAATGTATTAACTATAAAAAATAAACAAATCTGTACTAAGAGTACCAATATTACTTATTTTATACCTAGTTTTGTATTGTGTTTTTATATCAAAATAATATATGTTGCTCGTTCTTATTTTTTGGGGTCCCTTATTCAAATTACTACCCGGTAAAAAGATATAAGCCTATCCGCCACTGCCTGGAGAGAGAGGCCGCCGTCTCTCACCCGGGCATGGCAGAAACCTACGGTTGCCCACTAGAAATTCTGCCAAACACACACGTGTTCCATACAATTCAACCGTCCTTCTCCCTACAAACACCTAATGGCCTTGTCGCCGGGCATAAGTTCAATAAAAAAACAAAAAATAATATTTAATATATAACACATAATATGTAAACAATTTAAACTCTTTGTTGCCAATGGTCATAGTTGCCGAGGCTTATTTCAAATAAAAATAAAATAAAAATAAAAGAAACCATGCTGATCACGCAGATATCAATTCCACCTTCGTAGGATAAATACCGGCACAGTTATACAAGAAACCGTATTGTACACACTTTGTGATATACGAATAAACCATACGTGATACTACAAAATTGTATTATTAATTATTTATAAAGAATAGGTCACCGAATATCGGCGTATAGAGGCGTATAGAGGCTTTGAGTATGATTTTCAGTCAACGGATAAGAACTTTTCTTGTTTCATTATTACAACATCAAACAACTCGAAGCATACAATATATGTGAAAGGCAGTAAAGGATTTTAAATGTGCTTCAACTTGAAAGTATAATTGGATGTACAATTAAGAAGTAACTAGTTAGTATTAATATTTTATAAGCCGGTGTTGTCCCCGTGTTGCAAGTGCACATCAATGTCAGCAGATCTCATTTAGCAATGAAAGTTTTAATATTAGAGCGATTATTATTATTTGGAATCAACGAAGATGAATGATAACTACTTAACTAAAATTTGATATGTTTCAAACTTGTAAGACGCATTTGAACAATTGGAGATCACATTAAGGTGAAACGTCTTTCTTAAAGCAACATTTTTTTACTAATTATTTAAGTTTCGTATGTTTTATAAAAATTCTAGGAAGATGTCTAGATTTGAAGCAACTGAATAACGTATTGAAATAATTTTATTTTGGAATTATTTGAGAATTATCTGGATAATAAACTTTCCCCCCTTCCACTGCCAATAACCGACACCACTAAAATAATCGTAATTTTTAGCGGTTCTATTATATCTTTTTGTTCTATTAATATAAACAATTTGGATTTTTGAGTAACTCGTGCATATTTGGAGCTAGGATTCGTCACTAAACACCCAGGTGGTCACCCATCCGGATGCTAGCTACGCCGGCCGATGATTGTCACCCATTAGGGACTTCAGCCAATCACCACGCCACACCAAGCCCCAACTGCATTATTTTTATTTTGTATTAATTTATATTACATATTATTTTGTATGCCAATTTGATTGTAAATAAACCGTGCACTATTGCTAACAGCGTAGACGTCACGATTAAGGTTCGAGTAACACGTGTGTATGTGTAGCTAAGATTCGTCACTATACACCCAGGTGGTCACCCATCCGGATGCTAGCCACGCCGGCTGATGATTGACACCCATTAGGGACTTCAGCCAATCACCACGCCACACCAAGAACCAACTGAAATATCATTATTTATATTATTATATTTCCTTTTGCTACGTGAGGAATTGGCTTACGAATAGTGTTTCAACCATGCCACAATAAAATGACATACAGTCATACAGATACTTTAACATAATTTATTACATAGGTAAAAGAGTTACTTTAATATAAGTTCACGTGATAATTTCATATAATTTTTAAAAGAAATTATTGTAATTATTTAATACTATTATTGTCTTTCATTAATTTTGTGTATCAACTTTAGTAGGTCAAAAATCTAAAATACTCCCCATCCATCAACAAAAAGTAAATTTGCCAATACTTGACAAACATTTAAATTACTTAAGTCATACTTTACTAGAAAATTCGTCATCTCCTCACATAGTACTTCTCTCAATTAATTAAGATTTGGATTAGTTAAATACTTAAATATTACAATTAGTTGCTTCCAATCTTGTAACACCATTTTTATAGGGCCTAACCACAGTTTTTCTCGGATCTCAACAAATTACTACAGGACTAGCTATTTCATTTCATTTCTGAGGGTAATGTATAAATAGAGTGTTATCATTCATCTAAGTTAAACAATGTGCTGTGATTAATTTATTATTAGATATCTAAAATCTTTTAACTTATATTAAACATGTTACATGTTTATCGAACATATTTTGATATTATTTGTTGTATATCATTATTTTTTATCTTTGACAAACGTTTTTTTAATAAAATAACATTTCAATATACCATTTTTTTCTAATTTCTATTGAAAAGACAAATTTACAAAAATTATTACAGTAGTAAAAAAATGCCTAATCATTATGAATAAAGTGTAACTAGGGTCGCAAAATGAAAAAAAATTGTTATTTATAAAAGTTATTTTATATGGCGTGGTAAATTTAATGTAAGACAATGTAATTATTTCATTATTTTATTTTTTTATATTCTAAAGCAAAATATTTTTTGGAGTACTTATGGAGATTATAGTAATGACATTGTGCAGCCATTGCTTAAAAAAATTAGACCATCAGGCAAAACAGTGTCCCGCTAGGAAATGTGGAAAATGTCAAGAACTACACAATACACTGTTACATCAAGATAAAGAAGCAAGTTTGGAAGAAGGAAGTATACAGGGTGACAGTTCAAACGATGCACTAGTGACTGCGCATACCGTGGATGCCGCCGGTGCCGAAAATCAAGTGCCACTGGCGACGGCAATAATGAAGATATCAAGTTCTGCCAGCAAAAATATAAACGGCCGGACATTACTAGATAACAGGTCTCGAAGTAACTTTATTACAAATAATTTGGTATATAAACTTGGTCTCAAACGTTACAAAGTAAATATACGGATATGCGGAATAAGTGAGTCAAAGAACAATTTTAAGTACAAAGTAACAGCTGTTGTGCTATCTTTAAATAGTTCGAACGTAACGACAATCGAGTTTCAACTGTTATCAAAAAAAAACAGGTTCATTACCACACAATATGCCTATACACATTCTAAGCATTTCCGACCACATTAATGTCGCAGACCCTTCATTTACGTATCCGGGCAATATTGACGTTCTTATCGGAGGTGATACTTATTGGGGCATAATGTGTAATGAAAGGTTAAAAACCAAAGAGACTTAATTTTGTCGAAGTTTTGTCTACGTCTCTACGACTACCCATCCGAATAACGTTTTTTGCAAATACAGACAGTCTTTAGTTTTTAACTTCTCATCACATATTATGCCCCAATAAGATATCTTTTGAACAATATTAAGTACAAGGTAACAGCTGTTGTGCTATCATTAAATAGTTCATACGTAACGACAATCGAGTTGCCGTATTTGCACGGATGGGTACAAACAAAGAATTCTGAATAATACATGAAGTGTAAAATGTTTACGAGAAAGTACGAAAGTCTCAATCATATGGAATGTGTTTATGATACCGGCGAAGAAAAGCAGTTAATCGATCACACGAAATGTTTTCTTTACCGCGCTCGTGTGTAATTAACGACCGTAGTAGAACGATATTTGCGTATTCAACAATAAAAACAGTACATAATTGCAAAATACGTTATTCGGATGGGTATAGTCGTAGACAAAACTTCCACAAAATTAAGTACCAGAAAAATAAATTCGTATTTGGTAACAACAAAAAATCAATGAAAATAATTATAGAACAAAATAGATTTATTTTAGAAAATGAAAGAAAAATGGTCAAAGCATAATTGCACTGACGAAGAAAGATCGTGAAAACACATTTTAACGAAAACCTCGCGAAAAATGAGAAAGGCAGATTTATAGTTAAACTACTATTGTAAGCATTCCCGACCACATTAATGTCGCATACCCTTCATTTACGTATCCGGGCAATATTGACGTTCTTAT
>NW_019100863.1:0-2067 GCF_001856785.1 Myzus persicae | reverse complement strand
AAAATGTTTACGAGAAAGTACGAAAGTCTCAATCATATGGAATGTGTTTATGATACCGGCGAAGAAAAGCAGTTAATCGATCACACGAAATGTTTTATTTACCGCACTCGTGTGTAATTAACGACCGTAGTAGAACGATATTTGCGTATTCAACAATAAAAACAGTACATAATTGCAAAATACGTTATTCGGATGGGTATAGTCGTAGACAAAACTTCCACAAAATTAAGTACCAGAAAAATAAATTCGTATTTGGTAACAACAAAAAATCAATGAAAATAATTATAGAACAAAATAGATTTATTTTAGAAAATGAAAGAAAAATGGTCAAAGCATAATTGCACTGACGAAGAAAGATCGTGAAAACACATTTTAACGAAAACCTCGCGAAAAATGAGAAAGGCAGATTTATAGTTAAACTACTATTGTAAGCATTCCCGACCACATTAATGTCGCATACCCTTCATTTACGTATCCGGGCAATATTGACGTTCTTATCAATAACATTGTTATAAAACAAAATAAAGATATTTGGGAAATGGAAGAACCATCGTCGAAACATAATTTCACTGACGAAGAAAGTTCGTGTAAAACACATTTTAACGAACACCTCGCTAAAAATGAGAATGGCAGATTTGAACTACTATTCAAAGAAAATTTTCATCAGCTGTGTACCTCATACGCCTCAGCTCCACGAAGATTTCTATCATAGAAAAATGGCTAACAAAGAATCACGAATTATATATAAAATGTATATGAAATAAATAAAAATAAAAATACATTTCTATATAATGTATTATATAAAATGTTTATGAAAGAAAGTCTCAATCATATATGGAATGTGTTTATGATACCGGCGGCGATAAGTAGTCAATCGATCACACGAAATGTTTTGTCCACCGCACTCTTATGTAATAATTAATTAACAACTGTTGTAGAACGACAAAGTTACGCGTCGTGTTTGAGGGGCCGGTAAAAACTGATGGTGGTGTGTCATTAAATGACATACTAATGAACGGACCAAAAATACAACCAGAAATATTAGATATCATTTTAAGGTTCAGAACACATAAATATGCATTTTCGGTGGACAAAACCAAAATGTATCGTCAGGTGTTAGTTCACTAAGACCATCGTAACTTTCAGCGTGGATTATGGAGATCAGATCCAAATGATAAAGTAAAAGTACAGAGACTATGTACTGTTGCTTACTGTTTGGTGCCGACAGGTTTTTTGGCAATAAGTTGGAAGCAATTGAATGGCGCGACGAATTAATTTCAATTATGCATGGTGGGGGATTCGAACTACACGTACGTCGTACAAGTACCTACCGAAAGTAAAAACTGAAACAACAAAAAGACATATTCTTGCCGGCCTAGCTACATTATTTGACCCATTAGGCTTAGTAGGTCCTGTAATATTGGTGGGTAAAATATTGTTACAAAGTTTATGGCGTGAGAAAATCGATTGGGACATCCCAGTTCCATCACACGTACAAGTACAGTGGGAGACAGACAATACAACTATGGTTTGACATAGAAATACGTCTTTTTTGACGTATTTTCTTACTTTTTTGTTCAACTTGATGACACTATTTAGAGGATGTCTACGCACTATTTGTTTGCTTTTTATGTCCCACGCTCTACAAAGCAAATTTATGTTTAGCAGAACCAACCATTATTAAAGTAACAAAATATGGTTGGTTCTGATAAATGAATTGCTTTGTTGTGCGTGGGATACAGAGAGCAAACAAACAATGCTCTGACATCCTCTACCGATCTTTTTATTCTATCCCATAAGTCAAGGTTTTCAACCTATTGCTAGGTAGTTTTTCAGCTGATTGATCTAGTGGCGTTTGCAATTCAAGAACCTTTCTTACTTATTCGACATTGTTAACCTAACTATTCTACCTCCACACTTCCTATTCTCCCTCCCTACAAGTCTCACTCTCTCTCCCTTCTCCCCCCTCCCTCCATCACCAAATCACCCTTTTCTCACTCAGTCTTTCTCTCTCTCTATTCTACACTTTTTTCCATCTCACTACCTCTCTCTCTCTCTCTCTCTCTC
>NW_019100862.1:0-24642 GCF_001856785.1 Myzus persicae | reverse complement strand
GAGTTTCGTTTAGTAAGATTATGTCGGTTTTGAGATGAAGTGCGAGAGCTTGTAGTTCGTTGAGTTTGTGCTTTATGCCGTTCGAATTCCAAAAAAGAATTTTTAAGTTAGTCATTGCGAGGAGTGAGTATGGTCAGGAATGTCTTGATAGTCGATTGGATCAGCGTTTGCGGATCCTGGTTGGTGGATATGGCAGTCAGGAGGTTAGTTAGGAGGCTTAGAATAAGGGTTAAGTCCAGTTGGGGGGCTGGGGAGACACGTGGAGTGAGAGCAGACCCTGAAGTAGCTGAGGCGTAGGAAATTGTGGAGGTCGGTTTTGGGGCTGGAGGTTGAGGGGAAGATTTGGGTGGTGGTTGGGTTTGTGGAATTTGAATGATAGGGACAGAGGTTGGTGGTGGGAGTTGCTTTTGTTCGAGGAAGTGGGAACATCCACGGAAATTGGTGGTATGAGGGCCGCCGCAGTTGCAGCAGGTCGGTGATTGTTCACGGGTTTTACTTCAATCTTTGGCAGCGTGGTTGCCAGCACATTTAACACACCTCGGCGGGTGTCCGCAGTTTCGAGAGCCGTGGCCGAAGCGTTGGCACGAGAAGCATTGGGAGGGGCCGGATGATTTTAGGGGTTCTACCGAGATGGAAATATAGAACAGATTGTGTAGGAGGAAGATGTCTTTGGATTTTTGGTCTGCGGTAATGTGGACAAGACATAAGGGCATGGGTTTTTCAGGAGTGCCGAAACGGCGGATGAATGAGGTAGAGAAGCCGAGGGTTTCGAGTTCCCGTTTGATCTCGTCGACCTTGACAGATCGTTCTTCTGGGAGAGAGAATGTGTGGAACTCAGTACCATTGGATAATAGGGTGCTTTGAATCAAACGGAATTGGACCGAGTCTGATGTCTGGATGGAATCTTTGTTGTTTGCGGATGACTTGGCGGTCATTGAGTTTGGGGAAAGGTTGGGGAGGTTGTATATCACCGGGGCGATCTTACGCCAGGAGCTGGAGTTTAGGATGATGGGCGGAGGTCTGGAGTTTTTTGGTTTGGTCGGAGGTTTGGTTGCAGGAGAGGTTTGGGAAGTAGTGGTTTTTGGTACGGAAGTTATGTTATTTTTAGGTACGGAAGTTAAGTTGTTTTTTGGTGCGGAAGTTAGGATATTTTTAGGTACGGATGGTGAGTCGAGTTTAGTTACCGCAGTTAAGGTAGGATCTTTATCGGAGGTACAGGATGTCATGGTGCTTGAGTCCGAAAGGGACTCGATTGTCTCGGAGTCGGAAGAGTTTGGCGGTGGTGAAGGAGAGGGAGGCGCTGAGCGTTGGCGTGCATGTTTGTGGGCTAGGTTAGAGGCGCTACCTCCTTTACGCTTAAGCGGTTTACGACCGCCCATCGCGAAAGTGGCAGTGTTTTTACTGTCGCTCTGAAAAGAGCGTTTTTTTTTTTTTTTGGGGAGGAGTGAAGGTGTGGGTGGTGTTGGTTGGTAAAGTGGGGTGGGGGTGCTGTGGCAATGTGGGGGCGCGGCCCCACGACAGCTATAACGGAAGGACGGTTTCCGACGCTTCCGCGTCGACTCACCTGTGGGCGCTGGTGCCCTGTTGTACGAGCGGTGAAAACTGCTGATTTAGGCGCTGGTGCCTGTCGAACGATGATCGAAGCCGATCGGTGGGCGCTGTTGCCTGTAGTGGAGCGGTGATAACTGCTGTTTTGAGGCACTGGTGCCTTTTGAAGGTAGCGGTAAAAACGGCTATTTTATTGGCGCTGTTGCCTGTTGGTAAGTTGGGTCTTGAGAGAGCTGGGAGTACTGAACTGTTGCTGCTTCGAAGACTGAACTGGAACTGTTAGACGATTGCTGACTGACTAAGTTTTCGAAATCGTCCGGTATATATACCCATTTCGATAACTTAGTCCGTTGCTGATTGGCCCGTGCCTCTGTTGTGACAGATGAAAATCACACCGTTGTGTTGCCGTTCGCCTTTACTTGGTGTGGTTTTCATCTGTCAGACCGCTTCGTTTTTAGTCAATTAGTGGTCTTGATAATGACCTTTTTGTGTGTCTCGGTTTATTCCGTAACATCGTTTGTCTACATTTGCTGTCGGTTTTTTGGCTGAGGAGGTTCATTGCAACGGCGTGAATATGCTTGCATATATTAATATATTATTTTTAATTGAATGGTCCTGGCAATTACACGCGTAATCGTGGAAACACGCTTACATTGTGTGCAAGGATGTAAACATATCTCACCTGCATACAATGTACACTCTTTCACTTCTTTTTTAAGTACATTGTACATAATTATTTTATCGGTGAACGATTGAACCTAACCAAGAGTTATAGTCTAATGAATTGATAACCATACTTTTTAATTCACTTTGTTTTTCCACTTTCTTATGATTTGCACGGTGACATTTCAATTTATTGGTGCGTTTGAATCGTATTTGTCTTTTTTTACATCATTTTCTTTCATTACTAAATATTTATCCAAGTAGCTTAAACAATCGTACACTCTTCTGACCATTGATCTACACATAATTTTTTCTTTTAAAACTATTTAAGCTTTCTAAGTTCATATTTGTGTTACAACCGGCATTCTGCCTATAACAGTATGCCCAGAACTGTTGATTTTGGCCATAATATTTGAAAACATAATCTAAAAAAAATTGAAGATCGTCATCGTTGTTTGACAGAAAAACGTGTAGTTTATTTTGAAATTTTCCAATATCTAATTAAGTAGATAAATCATATAGAATTTTAGGGACTGTTACTTTTTTTCTTTATTTTGGACAAATTTTTACGCCAGGCTTCGTGCACATGCCATGTGCAAAATAGCTTGTGATTCACAGGACCCATTTTTTTTATCCAACTGTTAAAATACGAAGTCTGCATATCTGACATGATTGTTTTTGGCGACACACTACCCAGTCGATCTTTGATTTTTTCAAGCAGAACACTAATTACCACTTCGTCATTTCTATTGGTTAGTAAAAAGGTAACTGGGTAGCCTTCGCAGTCTACATCTGTTACTAACAATGTATGTAAAATAAAATCATTTGGATTCGTTCCGTGTGTGCCATCAAAACATATTGTTTTATAACCATAGCGTTTCAAATTACGCTCTTGGTTTTTATTCATGTATCCTAAAGCAAAGTCGTCCTTCTTTAATGTTGGAAACTGATCATCTTCGATTCCTTCTTCTTTATAAAAAAATATTGAATTGTTGTTCTTTAGGACAAAACTTGCAATATTTTTAGAATCGTCATTAAATAGTTTAGGAAAAGGTTCGTTAAGATTAAATTGCTTTGCAATATTCGTCACATCATTATAATTTAATAAACTAATACGGCTACATATTTCCTGATTCTCTGTTGATTCGTATTGTCCCAATATAATATTACGTGATACACCTAATGATAACTTCTTGGCAATATTCAATTTATCTACTGCGTTTAAATTTATATGAGGTAACTCACTTCTATTACATGGATGGCCTACATGTAATTTTTTCGATACATAACCGAACACGTGCCATCGTTTTTATATTTATAAGCGCTGGGGGCAATTATCACCTAATTTTTTAGAACCTATTAGTTTTGGGATAATTTTTGGGGCAGTTTTCAAACGTTTTTCTCCCGAACGATGACATTGTAAGAAATTAAAACACGGTGGTTGATTGATATGTGCTTTTTTATTCTCACGTCGTAGATAATTAATTTAATATAAAATTACAATATATTCTTTTTTGTTATACATATACTCTTCGAGTCACAGTTATATAATATATATATCAGGATTTTATAGACCAACTCACGTTGTTTTTGCAAGTTTCGTGCGGACAGCTTCTGATGTCGCTTCGGTGGCGGGTGTTCGTATGTCCGGCGATGATGATTCGTCTCACTGTGTGGCTGCAGCTGTTGACCTTGAGTGCGACGGTGACTTCGAACTGACGACGATTCGGTTACGGCGACGTGACGACGTGCGTGATCCGACAAAGTTCGATAATGTGTCGTATGGATAGCTTGTTCAATACGGTATATTATGTCCGTATCACTACCTCACGGCGCACCTCGAATATTGTATCTCCCTCACCAACTATAGTGTGAGTTAGCTTGTTCAATACGGTAAATTCCGTATCACTATTCACACTAATAGTTTGGAGAGGGTTGTACTCAAAAGTACTATTAACGGGTCGCAAATTCCACGGCGGAATCCGCTCGCAAATAAATTAACTTTGAAAAGAAGACGGATGCTCCAGGCTTGTCAGTGTATTCCACTGCAAGTCGGAGATCGAGAGGTAATGGGTCAGTGTCGTCAGCCCTATATCTGCACCTTTCTGGTAGCTTGCGGGATGCAGTATAGTGAGTGAACACTGCGGTTTTTCGTACTTTCTTAGGCTCGTTATTGTGCTTTTTGGCTGTCTTCGGTGGACGGTAGTAGTGCTTTCTCCTTGTTGTGTGGCGGTTTGTGTGCATTTACCATAATTATAGCGCTTTATACATGGTTTGTACAGCCGTATATGATCAGCTACAATATCTTTGGGGATATATTTTTTAATATTTTGCCGTCCTCTATTTTCAGTAACAGATGACATACAAAAATTACTGTTCATATTTTTACTAGTTCTGTTAAAACAGAATTATTTGTATAGCCAAGGAAATTTAGAAGAGTAGTCTTACATACCTGTACTAAATTTTTTTTTTTTTAGTCGGGAAGCTTATATCCACTGGATTGTGACTTTGTAGCTATCAACAGAACCCTCTACTGTTGTTCGATGTTTTACAAATGTAATTGTTAAACATTTTGCTAAAAATTGTCTCCTCTGGGCATACGTTGTTAGAGACCAATAAGTTTCCCATAAAAACTTTTGATGGTCAGTGGATAGATTGTCTCTACACTTATTTGTACAATCTACTGGGCATGTAAGAGAACGGTTTGGGTGTTTTGTCTTAGCATTGACATTCTTTAATTCCCTTTTTTCTTCTAATACTGTTTTCTTATCTGCCAGACTAAACTTCTTCTTTTTCCTTGCAGTTTCAATAAGTTGATTACCTGTAATATGTTAAATATTCATATACATGTAAATATTATGTAGTAACAACTGTATTGTTGAATATATAAATTATTTAGTACCTTGAAGTTCAGTAATTAGGGTTAAATCGGGATCAAAGTTACTGTCATCCAAATCCTCTTCAACTTCTTCAACTAAAAAATATAAATACTAGTATATAATTTGATTTGACATTTAAATATGATGTATTATTAAATACATTTATTGTGTATATAAATTATTCAGTACCTTGATCTTCAGTAATTGGAATAAAATCGCTGTCATCAAAAACATGTACAACTTCTTCAACTAAAAAATATAATAAACACTAATATAAAATATAACATGACATATTAAATATTAATATGTTGTGCAACTAACTAAATGCTATGTGCGTATAAAACATTTAGTAACTTCAGTAACAGTAATAAGAATAAAATTAGGATCTAAATCATCTTAACGTTGTCAACTAAAAATAGAATTACATGTTAATGTAAATACATAATATAATAATAAGTAATTACTTAAGAGAACTTACGTATATTGTGTCTTGGTAATGCATAATTGTGATCCTAGTCCATAATTCTTTTTTCGATTAGTTATTTAATGTAAAAATTTAAGAATTTAAACCTCCTCCGGTCGTTGCGCGCCGATCCCCACTATTGCGACCAGGCGTTGAAGTCAACTTAGATGACTAGGTGGGTCCGGCGGTCGCACTCGTTGACGGACCGGTGGACGTCGTCTAGAAAGGCGGCAAAGTTTTCGGTGGTGTCGTTGCGAGAGTTGTAGCAGCTGTACACTCTCAGGCTCTGGAGTTCCAAGAATGGACTAAGTCCTACACTTCATAGAAAGGTATATGAGGTGCGAAACTCGTCACCCTCTTGATGAAGGCACCTTCCTTTCTTACGGTCCGGTCGGCATCGCCACGTGAGACCCGAGTTGACTGTCCGATCGCCCTTCCTGCGCGGAGGGACCGTGTGGCCTCCCCGGCAGCAGGGGTGTTTCACTTGGCTTCCAATTTAGCTTCGGGATGTTATCATTTCTCTTTGCCGACTACTGGTGAAGCCGCGGAACTATCCAACCCGTTGCTTAATATGGTTTAAGCAACCGCACGATGATATACTCCTATCGGCAGAGTGGCTAGGCTCCCGGGAGAATGCTCACCGATAGCTTTCGCCTGACCAGCATGCGGCCAATAACCACTATCGTCAAGTGAATGACTGCCACTACGAATCCGATCCCAGACGTCCACATCAGTTTTACCCGGTGCTTGGTTCCAGACGTCGTTCCCGTAGTACTTATTCCCAGTTTTACAACCAGGCATCTAAAGTGCGATGTTTCGGTCAGCGGTGCATCATTGCTACCGGAATAGCTAGCACTTGGCCTCCCTACTATTTACTTTTTCCAGATACAAGAGGGCTAGTGGTGGGCCCTAACAACGCCACGCTCGTAGGTTGCGCGGTGGTCGCGTCCCCTCATTTTATATTTTTACAATGGAGTGAGTACTCCATTCTCCACGCCCCGCCGGCGTCTACAGGCTTGTTACGGCCCTGCATCGTTTACCACGCGCCCCCGGCGCACCTAAGTGGTTTTACCCACGTAGGCCACTGGCTGAGTTTCAGCGGTTGTTACCCCGAAGAGCAATTTTCCACCGACCTCTCACCATCAACGTTTTTCAACACAGCACCTCGCATCCCAGATGCTTACTCGATCCGAGGGAGCGAGTGACAGCCGTCGGGATTCGCAGACATCACCCCTAAGAGTTTATTCCACGATTCCCCGTCACCGTCCATTCGCTACCGCCACGCGTCCCAGACGCCCTCACACTGAAAAAAAAAATTAATTCTGATAACCAAATTATGGTTACCACAACAGTGAAAAGTTGTTGGCTCAGGGACAGCAGTAATTTCGGTTAAGATGACAAGTCATTATTGGTTGTATGCTATTAGTTGTTTTTACAAGAGCAATTGTGTTTACTACAAAACGTTATCTGGTAATGCTTGCAGAAATAATGTAACAGAAACGCATACATTCCTGTTTCACTTACAGAACACACAAAATATTTTCTGTAGGCATAACAAATGTACGTTTTATATTATTGTTGAGGGAACAATATATAACCATGCGAGCAGCAAATTATTATGTAATGATAACAAAATGGTCATGTTAGACATACTATACAACCAAATTTAATTGTTTGTCGTACAAATTATATTGTAATATACAAATACATTTTTGTAGTAGTAAATATAGTTTTCACTGACTGTTTCAACTTTTTTAGCAGTCAATATTAATCAACTTTGTATTTGGAAAAGGGTGCATAAATAACAATGATTGTTGGATAGTTTTACATTTGTATTGTTTCATATATTGTGAACTAAAAAAAATTTAATAACAAAAATTACATTAATTTTACATATCAAATAATATTCTTCATTCATAAAAAATCTGTTCTAATAGATTAATAAAAAATTTTTTTACCTAATAATATACAAGATTTGAGAGTGAATTAAATATTAAAAACATATATAATAAATCTATTTTATTTTATATTTATTTACATTACATAGGTAGTAAACTTAAAACAAATAACATAAACTATATTTAAGATAATTTATTAATATTGTTGATATTAAAAACGTTTCAATACAAGATGTGAAAAATACATTACAAAGAACTCCTTAATGTTATATACTTAGTTCCATCCGCAATAATATTTATATGATTTGGTATAGGAGAAATTATAGAATTTTGGAAAATAAAATTATTACCAACTACTAATTCATCAAATCTTACTTCATAAGCAGAAACATGTTCGTTAAAGCCAATACTAATAAAAGGAATGTATTCAAAAATGATTTTATCAGAACCATAAACATATATATTTTTGACAGAAATAAATTTAAAATTATTATCATTATCTATATCTTGGGTTAGTATGCTATTGATTTTGTAGCATGTACCTTTAACAGTAGCCCAAGTAACAGGAAATAGTGTTTCTTTGGAATCGAGATTGAGTTCATTAATAATTTTTTTACATTTAATTGAATTAATGATCTTCCGAGGACCTACATCAATAGTAGCACACAATCGACCCTTATAAAATGTTGCATTGAGCTGTAATTTATGTTTAATGGCTAACGTTAAACAAAGATTTCTTCTGTTAAATGACGACCTAGCACAAATTTTTAAAATTCTATGTTTTGCCTCATATCGCATTGCCCAAATATGACTAACAGGACCAAACTTTTTAATCATCGATGGGTAATGAACCAAGAAATGGAATTTTGGTTTAAGACAATTGTTACTGTATTTTAAATAAAGATCATTAAGTTCTGCTATCAAAGTTTTTAGTAAATAAATACTTCCTTCTTCAAGTGCAGGTGATAACATAATATCTAAAACTTTACGTAAGGTAATAAATAGAATCCAAACTGGTTCTTCAATAGGGATAAGATCGCCAATTATTAATCCAAAATATCTAACTAATATTAACATTTCAGATGCAGATTGTTTTACATTTCCTACATCAATGTGATCCATATTTATTGTACACGGTTTATTTTTCTCAGGACCAAAATCAAATGCAAATAATCTATCATTTAAAACTTGTAACGAAAATAATTTTAGGTCCTTGACATAATAAGATATAATAAAACCCATGATATACTTCGCACATCCTTCAAGAATATCATGCATTATATCAACGCCTACTTGGTCAAACAAATTAAAATTTTTAACATCTAACCACACACACTTTTCTTTTATGCCAGTTGCACTTAGATCGTTCATTTCCAAGTGCATATAATATTGATCAATAGATCTTAGCATACTTTCATCTTCGTAACATTGAAATTTTAAATCATTTTTTTTTATAGTACAAATTCGACATGAATAATTTGAGGAAAAACTTTCAGTAAAACCAATAATTGAGTGGATTCCTAAATTATCTCCGATAATTAATCCCAAATCAAAGTACAATACACCTTTAAATACAGGAGTATCTATTTCTATACCAGTTTCTTGCAAATAATTTAGTTCATTAATTAAAGGATTAAAAATAACATTATTTCCGAATTCCACTCTATCACTAGAATGAAAAAGTAAAGCAAGGAAAATATTACTTAAAACTGATGTACGATGAGGTGGTATACATGGGATAGATACATACACTGCTCCCACTTTATGAACACCCGAATGACTCCCAAGTACATTACTTTCAAAGTCATCAAAGTACATGAAGAGCGGTAAAACGGTTTTACCATTAAATTTTTTCATTCTGCTTTGCCAAAAGGTACCCTGAACAAAATTTCCTATAACACTTTTATCATTTATCATTAAGCTAGACAAGTATTCTAAGGTTTCACTAAGGACATTTTCAAGACAAAAAAATTGTTTCAGAACGTTTCTCAAGGGTATAAATTGTTCAGTACAGCTAATAGGTTCAAGAATAGACACACCTTTTTTTATTATTCTGTTTAAACGTTGGCCAATAATAATTTCTTTAGGTTCTACATAAGATTCTGACTCAGCAAAGTAACGAAATCTCTTATGTTCAGTTTTAAAACAAACGAAAGCATTCTCAATAATACTTCCAACATCATTAAACATAGAGCAATAATTTTCAGGAATTTTATTTTTGTTTGATACTTGTTCAACATAATTTGTAATGAAAATAACTATACCCTCAGAAAAAATCTGTTCCACACCATCAACAACTATTTGTATAACATTTCTAGGTATAATTGGATTAGCATATAAAGATGCAATAAAATTAGCAATAGACTTGTTCAATATTTCAGCGGGGTTAATAGTTTTAGTTTTATTTGCTGTATCTGGACTCTCGGGAGAAAAATCATTAGAGTAGTTATCAATATTTATAATTTTATCTGAAGGGAAATTGTTTTTTAACTCGGTTTGGGAAGTCGAAGGATGTAGTTCTTCATCTAAAATATGTTTTTGTAAATGTTTTCGGAAAGAGTTTTTTAGATTAAAAGACCTCAAGCACCCATCTTCTGCACAATAAAATGTATCAAATGTATTGCATGAATGTTGGAAATTGAAATGTGTAAACATGGTATTAATGCTATTCAGTTTTAATTTACATAAAAAACAAGTGGGCATATTGAAAATTATAGATTATAATTAATATTTAACTTTAAGGTAAACAATTAATATCTGAAAAAAGTGCATTCACAATAGTATAATTTTTATCCCATGGAGTAGTGATATTGTAAAATCCCTTTTGAATAAAACACCAAATTAATGCAGATTCCGAGGGATATTCGGCGTTTAGTGTTAAAATAACTTTAAAGCAACAATCAACTGCTGCAATTATTGTATTAAGGCGATAATAAGTATTGTCAACTACTACCAAGTAACTGGATATTTCATTAATCGTTGGACCAACAATTATAATAAAAGGTTGCAATGTCTGTCCAAATGTTCTCAACTTTTCCCTTCTTCTAGTGACCGTTTCAAGAATTTCAGCATCACTTTTCACATGTGTAATGAAACCATCTCTGGCTTCGAGTTTAGAAGGTCGCCACAGTGCTTTTGATTTTTTAGCTCTTGTACTATTGACACCAATGATGAACGGGAGACATAGAAAAGCAGCAATATTTGATGTTTCTTCTTTGTCTGTAATTATAAATGAATTGATTACTTTTGGATTTAAGTAAAATGAACATTGTATACATAGGTATTTATGGGTATAATAAATCTAGGTATATATAATTAATATAGTATGAAATACTTATATATTAATATATCTATCAATAACTAACCTACAACATCAAACTGTAAATAACTGTTCAATAGTTCATTAGTGTCAAGTTCTTTTGATTTCCTAATTTTTTCAACTGCCAACTCAAATATTCGCCTTTTGTAAAGCGGCAAATGTTGATATAGCTTATCAGATGAGTTTGGAAATGCTATATCAAAGTCCTTTAAAAACTTAACAACAAAAAAACATAAAAATATGTATAAGTATTAATATTTAAATATAGTGAGTTAATACTTGTTATATTACAAAAGATATTCAAATAAACAATTTAAAAAATAAAAATTTGCACAAACGCCAAATTAATGGTATAGTAATACAGTAGGTATTAATATTTAATAGTATAAAGTGTTGTTATACTATTAAATATTAATATTACTACCCTCAAAAAAAATTTTTTTCCTCCGTTCACCCATGACATAAGTCAAATTAAAAACTAACATAAAAATACCATATTATTGTTTATGATTTATTGAATTTTACCAGTAGCTCCAGTCTGAAACTAGTAGTTTTAATTACATGTATATAACACTATTAGCATAATATGTGAATTTTTTTGTTTTAAATTAGTTATTCACATATGGGTTTTATATTAATTTATTGTTGTTTAAATGTTGCCTAATAATATAATATTATAATATAATACAGAACACCATACTTACAAGAAGATAACCAGTTGGTTTTTTCAAAGCAGGATACTCTGTCATGTACTGTACTATAGACTGTCCATCTTTTGAAGCAATTTTGTTCAAACGGATATGAACAGTTTTATCCCAATTTTCTTCTACTAACTTCCAAGGATCACTTGAGTTTCTCAACCACTTCTGGTTTTCTTCTACATCTTCCTGAGGGTTGATGGTCACAAATCGGTTAAGCCCACTAGATACTTCCGTTGGAGAAGACGGACCAGAAGAAGATGTTGAACTACGGCGTGAGGTATTAATGATTCCTGATTTTCTATAGTCCCTCCTTCTGTTATTTAAACAGTCCAACAACTTTCCTTTGGCTGCCCTCTTTAAGCCGGGACCATACGACAGATACGGAATAAAATAGACTGCTGAACGTTCTTGACTGAATACAAGTGTAATTTGATAGGTTAGTTCATGTAGCCTAGATGATGGGACTCGTTTATTAACATCATCTCTTAGCTCTTTATTAATAATCAAATTACATAGGCGTCTACGGCCTATGCTGTCCAATAATCCCTTTTTTTGATATGTAGCTAATAATGCTTTGCCTTCATTAGCACTTTGAAGTAGATCTATCAGCTCTTAAATAGGTAAAAAATTATTACTATTTAGTATTTATATGATTTTATAAGAAATATACCAACATGATATTATTTTAATTATGAAGATTTTTATTGATAGGTATAACAACTATATAAAAATTAATAATTAGGTTAGATAGTAAAAAGTCTGGTAAATTTATAGTTATCAATTAGGTGCAGACACAAAAAAGTCATAATAATGAAATCATTCTTATACAAAACAACATCATATTAAAGAAGGCTTAAAGAATTTACATTTTAATAATTTATTTATGAGTTGTCAGTGGCGGAAAAATGTGGAGCGAAGCCTTTTGAAACACACCTAAAGAATTTCTTTAACTTTATAAACATGATATTAGACTACTGTGTACCATATTATAATATTTATGCATCCATATTATTATAATAATTATTAATTGAAGGGGTCAATGGATAAAGGTGTTAACTAACTTCTTATAACATGTAGGTAACCATAACTGTTATTGGTAACTACTAAATAAAACGTCATCAAATTGTGATATAATGTTTATAACATTATAATACTTTTATTCATGTAGTAAAATGCATTTTTGAAAAAATTTCAGTTAACACCTTTATCTATTGACCGCTTCAATTATGCCCCTGTATGTTGTTACACATAGTAAATTATAGGTACTCAACTGTATTTTCATATGATTTTTGTGAAACATTTGTAGAGAACGCATCAAAATCATCTGAAACCTCTTCAGTTGTTTCTACTTGCAGAGTACATGATGGAGTTGATGCGGTTGTATCCTAAAATTATAACAAGTTTTTAAATAGTGCTCACTAACCAAAACCCTCAAATCACTGAATATTTTACTCACAACAGATGTAAAAGGAATATGCTGATAGTCTTTGGAATTACTGGTATCAGTTTGTGTCAACTCGAGAAGGATACTGCCAATATTGTCTCGGGGTTCAATATCAAGTGGGTCATGCTAAAATAAAAATTGAATTCTTAAAAACTATGAATAAGTAGAATTTAAAAAAACTTTGTGTTCAAAAAAAAAATTATTCTTTAGTTTAATTAATTTTAAGCAACTAAAAATATCCATACTAAATCAGTTGTTCCCTGTACTATAGCTTTCCATTCATGTAAATTTGAAATTAATCGTGCTCTGTGTCCAATTACTGGGACTAGTTCTTTTATCATGTCTTCAGTTAATAGCAATAAAGTTTTCATATCAATTTCATTTTCTGCGAATATAGTATGAAATAAATTTATAAATACTATAATATTTGTATTTTTATTTTATTTAAAAACATTTTTTAATATTTCTTATCGTAATAGAATTGATTATAATCTATTATAATAATAAACTATATTCTTTAATGAATGGCAATAGTAAATACAAATTTAAATAACAAAAATGTATAGGTAGTACACACAAGAATTATACCTAGGACCTAGCCTATAGTTATATTTTTTGTAAAATAGACATTGGCTCGAGAATGTAGCAATTTTCGACAACCTATATTATGTAGTATATGTAATGTATTCGTAGGTACCTACAACACGTGTACCACACACCGATATAAAGACAAAAAAATAGTGTTATAATATTGCAATGATGTACTTTAAATACAATTTATTATTGTGTTTATACGATTAATGTAAAAATTTAATATTTAAGAGTTAGTAAGTACTAAGTACTAAAGTAGGTAGTAGGTATTATATTATATGCGTACTTACCACGGAATATGTCGATGTATTTCACTAGGTCCCAAGCTTTTAAGAAGTCTACTACATCGTTGTCTGCCATAATGAACTTTGAATAGATATGACAAATAAATTATTAAACACTGAATACTGAAATAAAAAACAAAAGAAACCATGTGCTTTCAACAGTCGCGCGGGTAATGCGTCGTCGAATTGTCGAAAACACGTTCAGTCGACACTCTGTTTCACGAATGGTAACCACGTCGGCCCGCCGCCGACCAACAGCGTTAGAGACACTGGGTTTTCCCTTGATATTTTGTTATCTGTATTCTATTTGTGTATAGCGTATTATTTATTTTGTACCCATTACCAAAATGATAATTGTTGGCTTGTTGGCATTACAATTTAGAATTCTATACACCTCATTACACAGTTACCTTTTTGTAAGAGCAACAATCACGCTATTATAATTATTATCCAGTATCGTCTACTAAATTATTGTAGTTGCATTTCAATTTTTATGATTGGGGTAACCAAAAATATGGTTAGATTACTTAACTTGTAGTAGGTGCAAAGTACATATTTAGTATAACATAAAAATTGGTACACACTACAAGAAACCATTTAACAGAAATCAATTGATACTCTTGACAAAACGTTGGTTGAATGAATCACATAATTTAGTTAGTATTAAGGTTTTAAAGTAGTAATAACCAATTAAGGATTAACAAATTTATTCTGTTGTAAACCCACACCGATTTTTTTCAGTGCAGCTTTTTCAAGCGCGAGTCTCTACTCATCAACGCGACCCACCACATGACCGCGCGCGACCACGGCATCCCGCATGAACAACCGAAACTCCTTCCAGAGTCCGGGAGTCCCCACGAGGCACCGCAGCTCACACGGCCAGGGTAGACCGCTCGACTCCACGAGGTCTCTCAGCGCCTTTCTTGTGTCCTAGAGTGCCTCACAACTGAATACGACGTGTTCCATCGTGTCCAGTGCTCCGCATCCCGAACACTCGCCAGTCTCTTATTTAGAGAAGCGGTGTAAGTATCCCATAAATGCCCCTTGCCCCGTTAGGAACTGGGACGGTTCGTGATCAACTTCCAACCAGCTACACTTCAACCTATCTTTCACTTGTGGGAAATAGCTATACTTGAGTCTACCCTTCTCACTAGCCTCCCACCGTGCTTGCTAATCGGCAATTCTTTCCTCCTCTACCCTCATCATGGTCTCCTTCCCGAGGCCTTCCCTCTTACTCCTAGCGAGGTGACCCCATTTTCTCACTTCTAGATCCAACGACAACACACCCGCTAGCACAGGCAGGGCCTCCGTACTCGTAGTACGATATGCCCCCGTTAACGCAAAGAGTGCTCCACGCTGGACCCCCCAAAGGAGACATTTCATCATCCGATCTGAAGCGGTTTCACCCCACATTGCGGCCCCGTAAGCCATCCTCGGCACAAATACACCTAAGTATAATCTGCGCGTCGTACGACCACTAAGACCCCAGGTAGAGGCTACAATCCGCCTGATCCTCTGAAACATGGGAGCCGCCTTCCCCGCTACTCTTTTCACATGGCTCTTAAAACTCCACCTATCGTCTAGAGTCACTCCGAGATAATCCATCTCTGTGACTTCCACCAGCCTCTCCCCGTCCATCCTAACCGTGTAAGGCGGAGTAAGCTTTCCCTTCAGACACATGACTTTCGTCTTTGCGGCTGAAAAGGAGAGTTTCATTCCTCCCGCCCAGGACCCTGCCCTGCCCAGTTTGTCCTCCGTCTTCAGGATCACCTCGGCACGAGTCCGACCCGCTATCATCAGTAACGCGTCATCCGCGTAGCCAATGGATAGTTCTCCTTCTGATTCATCAAGAGACAGTAATGAATCCATCAGAATCTTCCAGAGTTCCGGACCGAACTGCGAGCCCTGAGAACAACCCTTGGACAGCCTCCGCTCACACCCCCCCGTCGGCACTGTGATACTGCCGTATCGACCCCCTAGGTAACTACGGGTCAGCTCACACAATCTCCTCGTCGCTTCAATCCTTTTCATGTGATGCAATATCGCCGGCCACCATGCGTTATCGAACGCACCCGAGATATCCAAAAATAACCCCGAGCACGAACTTTTCCATACGGCTTTCGGTCCATTCTCTCATCGTCAATATTGCATCCGTGGTACTTTTGTTTCCCGTAAATCTGAATTGATTCTCGTTCATTCTTGGTTCAATCTTTTCCTTTAATCTAAGACAGATTAGGTTCTCCAACGCTTTTGACGGCACTGGAAGTAGACTTATCGGTCTATATGATTTCGGGTCAGAAGGATCCTTGTCGCGTTTTTTTCAATAGGGGCACCACAGTGGCTCTTTTCCACCCGCTCGGAAATTTTGCTTTTCTCCAACACTCGTTGAAAAGAGCGGTCACTATCTCCGGTCGCTGGGAAAGACATTCGGAGGATTCTGGCAGTTATGCCGTGCTCTCCCGGTGCCTTATCCCTTCCCATTCGCCAAATTGCTCTTCTTACCTCCTCTTGAGAAAATTCTACTGGGTAGTCGCTATCGTTGGTTCCCGACCAGTCCGTTTCTCCAGTTTCCCCGAGTCGCATTCCAGTCTCCTCACGGATTCTTTCATGTTCTTCGGTTTCACCTTCGTCTGTATCTGGTGGTACTAGAGTTTTAAGCAGTAGTTCCAGCGTGTCCACAAGACCTGCAGTGCGCCCGCCGCCCTCCTTGCGGAGAGTTGCGAGCACGCCGCGAGAGTCCGTATTCGCGCCTTCCTTACACCACCGGTAGGTTGACCCCCATGGTTTCTCGTTACCCTCCTCGGTAGTAAACTTTTGCCAGGTCCGCATCTGTTCTTTCCTCCTTCCTCCGGTATACTTATTCCTTTCCCTTCTATAGACTTCCTCTAATGCGGCTGTTCTTTCCTCGCATCCCTCGGCCTGTGACCTGCGAATTTTCCGTCTTATCCGCCTAATGAGCCGCCTCTGCGTATCGAGACTCCGTGAACCACGAATGAGCCCCGAACGCCCGCGCCCTCACGTACGGCATCGACTTCTTACACGCGTCACTAATTGCCGAGGTTAGGTAATCCGCTCTGGAATCGATATCTCCCTCCAGCCAGCTAGATTGCCCGTCAAACAGTCTCTCTGCCAGCCTTTGACGAAATATGTCCCAGTCGGCTCTCCGGACATTGAACCTTTTACTCGTACTAGTCGTCGTCTCTTCCTCATCCCAATCATAGTCGAATAATATTAGCCGACGATCACTGGATATCGCGTCTTCGACCACCCTCCAACCAGATACTTTCACCGCGGCTTTTACCGACGCAAGCGTCAGATCAAGTATCGCGGATCCCATACTAGTATAGAAGGTAGGTGTTGAACCAACATTACAGCAGATCATGTCCCCGGCCATTATCATGTCGCCTACCGTTTCACCTTTCTCGTCCGTATGTGTGTCATTCCATAGTGTAGACCTGGCGTTGACGTCACCCCCTATGATCCCGTCCGCACCGCCCAACTCACGGATCACCTTCTCCAGCCTTTCGACATGGAGTTCAGTTCTCTCAGAGAATTGGAAGTACGTGCTGCCCACATGGAGGCTCCGGTTCCCGCTTCGGATTTCCACTATTACCGTGTGAGTCCCGCTAAACTGTGTGATGAGTGTCGTCTCCAATAAAGGGTTCACAACCAACACTGCAGCCGCTGGTTTCTCTCCCGGTAAGTTGCCTGTTATGAGTCTTAGTGGAGACTAGCAAACGTTCCACTCTTCGTCATGTGGGGCTCCTGGATTAACACAACATCCAGACCTCTCTCCCTAACCTCGGACAGCAGGTCATCTGTTGCCAGTTTCCCCCGTCCCAGGTTCACCTGTCCTACTTTTACACTGCCCATTTAAATTTCCGGGCTTCCCGCCGGAAATTTACCTCCCACGTTCGACACTTCGTGGTGTCACCGGAGGCGTGGTCGCACGCCCAGCCACTGGAGGCGCAACAGGCACACCTCTGTTCTGCCGGACGCGCGGCACACTGCACAGCGTGATGGGGGCCCGAGCAGCGCCCGCAAACCACCGACGGCGCCTTGCAAAGCGATCCAACATGTCCGTAACGTTGACACCTGTGGCATCTACGTACATCTATGCTGGGGCTCACCCGACACCGCGACAGCCCAACGAACACTACCGTGCCCACAAGCGCGCCAGCGACCTCCGAAGTAACCTCGAACTCGACGTTACGTCCCCTTCTCGTTACCCTCGCTCTCCGCGGAATGATGGAAACGCCCCGGTTCCACCCCGCCGGCAGATTCACAGAATCTTCATTCTGCTCCTCCATCAACGCGGCTACCCCGTTATCGTCGAACTCGATCCCGACCCCGTGTATTTTTATACGAGGATTTCTCTCACCCGCTGGACGTAAGTCCAACGAAGTGTTTTGGAGAAGTTTCCTCGTCTCTTCATTCTCCGGCTCTATATACAATTTGTCCTGTCCTACCTTCTTTATTCGCTTAAATTTCGGCGAGCATTTCTTTTTCGCCAGTTCGTCCCAAAGGGCCTTCACCAGTTCTTCCTCGGTTGCCTCGAAGGCAACTTTTGGTTTCGCTGGATCCGCCGCTTCGGGCTTGCTGGGTACTTTGAGAATGAACCCACCGAACCTCTTAGCCCTCGCCTTCTGAGTCTCTTCCAGGAGGATTTTCACCTCTCTGGGGACTACTCTCCTTGCCTTCTCTTTCTTTCTCTTCGTCACTTTCGTCCACTCCGTCACCTGTTGGACCTTCGTCGGCACCTGCTTGGGGGGTCCTACCGGGGTTTCTACCCGTTTTTTCCCTTTAGCAGCAGTCTCCTTCTTAGGTTTTGACGGGATCTTCTCCGGTACCTTGAGGCTGTGTTACCACGACCTTAGTGACCTTCGTTGTCCCCGTCTTTCCCTTAGTGGTCGACGCCTCTGGTACCAGCTTTGGTTCGGGAAGTGAACCCACCTTCTTCTTTTTCTTCTTTTTTCTCTTCGTCAACTTCTTTTGTGGCTCTTCGTCATTGCTCTCTACCAACACTTCCCCGGCGGCGATGAGTTCCTCAATGATGCGATCAGCCTTCCGTTCGAGCGGGTACTCATCACTCGGCGTTGCCGCCGGTGTGACTTCCCCACACTCTTTCGTCAGGTCGACCACAATCTTATTGGAGCTCGTCTTGGAGGTCCGTTGGTGTCTGGCCTCCAGAAGGCGACCCTGCATCATCATTTGCGCATAGACTAACTCGTCTATAACGTTCACGAGACCAGTTCTCGCTTTCTTGAAGGCTTCTTCCCGGACCTTCGTCATCGACGCTTTCCCAAGTTTCATCGCCATGATTAGCCTGAGAAGTACATCCGATAGATCTCTCCCACGACGACTCAAGGTGCAAGTATAATCCCGCAACTCGACTGTATCCACGATGGAGCCGACGCCATAGGAGAACTGATCCACGCCCTCGCCCTCGCCATCCTTTCGCTTCTTTGTCGGCAACTTCGGAGTTTCCTCCACAGAGTTTCCAACAAAAACGAAAGGAGACTCTCCCGTCTTCCTCTCTACCAACTGTCCTTTCTGTCTTTTACCATTTCCTTCCTTATCTGCATTTCCATTTAATTTTTCCATATAGTTCCCACGAGATGGGGACGATCTATTTAGTCCATTATGTCACTAAGCCCCTCTGACATAATAAGGAATTCATACAACCGGCGCCGTAGGTTTCAACGACGAAGTCGGCTGCCGTGGTCAGGGCGACTGCGCAGGTGCCGTCGTCGCTGCGGACCCACCTGTCGTCGTTTTCGGGATGCCAGTTGGGTTCCGAAACGGCGAGGACGTGGGCTCCCCTCTCTGTCGACGTCTGCTGGAGGAGGCTCTGGGCCGTGGGGCTCCGTTGGAGATTGATCTGAATTTTGTGGATCATTTACTGTTCGCGAAGTTGATGGCTTCTAGAGCTTCCCGCCGGGCGGCGCAAGCCCTTGATCCGGGCTTGTGAGGCACGCGTGGGGCCTTGATGCAGTCGCAAGCGACGCACAGGGCCACGCCCTCGGTGCATGTGGACTCGGTGTGTCCGGTCTTTCCGCATCTCTTGCAGGCGTGCGAGAGGTCGGGGCTGGTTCACTGCCGCGTGCCATGTCCGTAGCCATGGCAGCGGTAGCACTTTGCCGGCTCCGGTCTGCGCGGGTGGACCCGGCACTGCGTCCAGCCAACGCGGGTAGACGTCAGTCTCCGGCTGATGTCGATGGGAACGGTGGCGGTGGCCACTTGTCAGCTGTCCCGGGTGGACCATAGCCCGGTGATCTTTATGTCCTCTGATGGAGGGTGGTCTTCGCCGCTTATGGCCTTTAGGATAGCAGCCAGAACTTCATCCTTGGTGATAACCTCCATGACCAAATAAACAGGCATGTCAGCTAAATTTTAATTTTCGCTATCATTGCGCATGTTCCCCAGTCATGGCAAAAACGATATCAGATTCATGGAGTGGAAAGTAATACACAATGATATTATCAATTATTACCTTTTCAAAATATATTAACTAGTCAACAGTTTTATTAATTTCATTAATTACATTGTTTATTCTGTACATTTTTTAAATTAACTATGTACAGTTTTCTATAATATTAAACCTCTTTAAAATACTTGCCTTGCGTGGAGTTAAATATTTAGTTGCTACATTATTTCGCTTAAGTTTTCGTTTATTACTGGGTGAATACTTAAAACAACCCAACTTTGTTTGTAACTTACTTGGAGTGAAGTGTTTTGAACATATCCGTAACATATCATAATGTTTATACTTTATTATAATACAAATTGAAAAAATATTTTTTTCTTTGATGTTATCTTGTATTATTGTTTCAAAACTTATATTATTACCGCATTGCTGTATTGGTGTTGTGTATTTTCTTACAAATAAATAATTTAATATTATACCTACCATCTTTTATTTGACCATCTTCCTTGCCACAAGCATCTAACCATTTTTTCCTTACTGTAGGAGATTTGGGTAACCTGTAATAACTTATGTCCTTACTAGGTCTTCTGCATGAGTTATTTGGACAACTTGGTACCATACAGTTTGGTATTTTTAATAAGATTTTGGTTTCAAAATAAAAAATTAAAACAAACTATAAATCATAAAAATTGAAGTTTTTATTGTTCGTCGTTCAAAAGACAACATAAAATGTACAGGATAGTATTATGTAAAAAACAAAGTATAAACAAATTTAAAATCATTAAAGTTATAAATAAATTATTACCCAGATATAAACCCATATTTACATAGATTTATTAGTGGCTAAATATGAAATACAAAAATTAATATTTTAAAAATGTATGTTTTGTAGAATTCAAAATACACCAGGATTTCATTCTTCCATGTATTTTAGCGTTTATTCTAGGTCTGGGGAACATTTCATGGCGCCGCACACCTCTGGGCTTGTAGAAGAGCGTTCCTGGACTTTTGAATTTCGTCTGCGCTGTCAGCCCAAACTTCTGCACCGTATAACAGTCGGCTATGGACCACGCTCATGAGGAGTTTCCGCTTTGATTGGGTAGGACCACTTACGTTAGGCATGAGCCTCCCGAGGGCTGCTGCGGCTTTCCTTGCGCCTGCCGCCACTGTAGTCGCATGGTTGACGAAAGACAGCCTTGTGTCCAACCGAACACCAAGATATCGGATAGCGCGTTCGACGGGGATATGGCAGCCCTGAATGTAGAGATCAGGTTTGCGGTAGGCTTTCTTGTTGGTGAGGACCACACACTCTGATTTTTCCGGAGCGAGGCGGAGACCGTTGGTGGTCATCCATTTGATGATATTCACCAGTGTGGGGTTGACTTACATCTCAACTAGCTCGGCATTGTGGGGCACTGCCACCACAGCAACATCGTCCGCAAAGGCTACCAATCCGACGTCCTCGCGTACTGGAATCTGGAGTACCCCATCGTAAAATAGGTTCCAAAGTGTCGGCCCCAGGACCGAACCCTGGGGGACGCCACATGCTACGTGAATGTTCATGTCTTTGCCGATTATGAGCTTCCTGTCCTCCATATACGACCTTAGAATTTTCACCAAGTTGTGTGGGACAGAAGATCTCCGTTGCGCTTCGTCGATGAACCTCCAGGGTGCTGAATTCCTGACTTCAAGGGAGACAAGCACGCACAGATCCCTCTCTTGAACTAGACCGCGTTTTGCCGAATCGGCTACTCTGAGGTCCTCTTCGATGGCACCAATGGTGGATTTGGACCGCCTGAACCCGTACTGGTTGTCACTTAGGGCAGCTACCCTAGCGATGTGTGTCTCCAGCCTGTTGAGCAGCACCCTCTCGAATGCTTTGCCCACTCCATCCAACAAGCTGATTGGTCTGTAGCTTGAAGGGAGGTCTCGCGCTTTGCCCTGTCCCTTGCACAAGAGGACAAGTTTTGCGCGTTTCCACCTTGCTGGGAAGACCCCGTTGGAGAGACACTTGTTGCAGCAAATAGTAAACTGCTCTGGAAATTTGTTGTCTGTCAGTCTAATTACTTCATTTGGGATAAGGTCAGGACCCGGCGCCTTACCCGACGGTAGCCTGGCAACGGCGCTACCTATTTCCTGGGTGGTTATTGGCGGCACCAATGTTTCGTCATCGAGCTTCAAGGGTAAGTCTACCAAAACATTCGGCGGTTGGGACACGTTGGGAATGCTAGCCCAGTCTGTGTGGGGTGACGCCGGAAATAGTCCGCGGGCAAGATTGCCAACTAAGTTTTAAAAAACTGTAAACACTGGAGTGTTGGCACTGTGGTTTTCATAAACGAGGTCTTTAACATTTCTTTTTTTTGTATTATGCCTTATGACTTGTGCTAATTTTGTTTCGTCTGCTGCTATTTCCAACTGTATTTTATTTACCATCGTCCAAACTGTTAGATGATTTTATCCAACAAGCTTACTGAAGCGATGATTCCAACCCTCGGTGCTATTGTTAGTTCGAGCTTCGTCGTTAATAGTTGCAGCATTGACATTCCATAATTGTAATGGGAATAAAAGGGGATTGTTCAAAGGGCCGTATTTAAGATTTTGGCGCCCGTGGGCAACACAATTTTAGCGCCACCCCCTGCTCACTTTGCTAATAATTAAATTTAAAATTAGTTGGTAAATAATACTACTAATACTAATTATAGGTATTTGTGGTGTCTGTGTTTAGTATTTAAGTAAAATTAAAATAAAAAACTTGGGTCATTTCGAACATTTATAAAAATAAAAATGTAATGAATTATTTTCGATTTTATGTAATAAAATCTTTTTTTCTATGAGCAATCAAGTTTAAAAATATTATCTGAATTTTAATTTTAATCTTTCCTAAAAGCTTCACTAATAATTAGATGTTTACAGATTACCATTAAAAACAGCATACCTACATAACTATTATTACAATTATTTAAAAACATGCTCTACTCAACTAGCTCTATCTTTATTATAAATTGCATTAATTATAACTGTAAGATTATGTCCATTACCGTAACTTTAATTTCACTTCATGATAATTAAAATACTTAAAAATAGGTAACCAGTTTCACTGTTCAGCAAACGATACAACACGGATATTTTTATTTCTATTCAAATCAAAACTTTAATTAGGAATGCAAAAGTATTGTCGTGTGTGGAAATTAATCATTATTGTCATTATTGAAATGTGAAACAATAATTGATTTTTTTACTACAATTATTCAAAAACATAACTTGCTCTAACTTGGTCAATTTTTATTTAATTTTAGTATTTTTTTTTTTTTTTTTGAACTGTTTTAAAAAATTAGTTCAACAAAATGGCTACCTTAAAAATTTTAAAATTCTTAAATGCGTAAAAAATTTTTTGAAAATTTTTGAATTTTATGCCATTCAATCAGAATTTTCATACTTAGTACTGTAAGAAAAACCGTGTTTAAATATAGTGATTTTACATGGAGATATTAAGGGTGATACGGGACTTTTGGACATACTGTACAGTATGCACTATACACATTAGGTACAATGTACATTAATCAAATTGAAATACTTTTTTCTTACCTTTTTAATGAAGTTTGCCATGACGCGATGTAGGTAACACCAGGGGTACGACACTCCGTGAATTGGTCGGAACGGGTGATTGTGGCCTTGAAAATGGTATCTGGAGGTAAAGTAAACCAAATCTGAATAATGATTACTGAATGGTAAACAAGCCGACCCCGCGCAGCGTACCCAGCCTACGTGGAAGTCATAGGCGGAAATCCATTAGAATTTCTGGGGGGGGCTAAACTAAAATAAAAACTATATTCAAATAATTTGATAGATATCGAAAAACAAAGAAACACATTGTGTCGCATATTTTGTTGAATTGAATCTGAAAGCATTTTAACAGCCTATAAGTACACATAAATACAACAAAAAAAGACCATTAAAAGAATAAAGTTTATTAAAATTATTGTAACACAATTGTTCTATTTTTTCTTGCAAATTTGTTGATTATGGAGTCATTGTCAATATGCTTTACAATATCCTTTTCAATATTAAGTATTGAAATTGTGTTGGAACGATTTTGAAGCATAGATGTTCTTAACCATGTTTTTAAGCGTCTCATTGCCGAAAAAGAACGTTCACATGTTGATGAACTAATTGGAAGAGTGATCGCCACTTGCAACAATTTGTACACATTTGGGTAGACTTGCTTTGAGACATATTTTTTTTTATCTTCAAGTTTAAAATCATTTTTATCTCATGAACTTTTAATACAATTTTTGGCAACTGTCATTTCTGATCTTAAATCTTGTTTAGATATGCCCAACAAGTCCTGAAAATATTTTTTGAAGTAAATCAATTTATTTAAATGTATATCATGCATATTATTCAAATAGTATATACCTGATAATG
>NW_019100861.1:21926-30882 GCF_001856785.1 Myzus persicae | reverse complement strand
ATATTGAAATATTATAATGTTATAATATTATTATATTATATTACACAATGTCTGTAGGTAATTCGTTACAAAAACAATTATATATGTATATACTATAAACATTATACACTGTAGAAGTAACAATATTTTTTCCATTTAAATTGAACTCAACAGTAGGCTGTACGCCTGTTCTACTGTAGCTGTAGGTATACATATATTATTGTGTAATGTGCAAAAAGATAAAATAATTTTATAATACGCAATACGCGTTAATTTATTATATTACTTACTGTATCCGATCTTAAAAATGGAGGGTACCCTTAATTTTTTTACGAAAATTATTCATTTGTGCCTATATTGGTGTGGGATTATGAGTTAGTGGTGAGGTTTAGCTGTAGTGCGGTACAAATGGTATAATAAACCTTCTCTTCGGGAGATTCAATATTTCAGTAGGTATAGGTATCTGGTATATATTATGAATTCATTAAATTCTCCTTCATAAAACAAAATGTGTACGACAAGCGACTATAACTTTCGAGTTATTAATTATTATTAATACATGTATATAATAATACATTATAACCTGTATGATTTTAAACATAAGTTTATCTTATTGAAATTGTAAATTTTTACTTATTATTCTATCAATATAGTTACAATATTTTTTAGCTTATGTTTTGTGTATTACCTATATATAATATAATTTACTATGTTGTCATTATTGTTCTTTATTTTAACTTTTTTTTTCCATATACAAGGAATATCAGGGGATGCAACCGTATATATTATCTAACTTACTTAAATGCTATTGCATTCTATATACTTATCTATACTGTACAGGACATTATTTAGTACCCATAGTTACGGTATGCAATGTGCTATGTGCAGTCCTGCTGGATACATACTGAGTGAGGGTTTTATTTGCTAAGCCATCATGTTCGGAAGAATGACTAAAACAAATAAAAATAAAAATATAGTTTTAAGTGCCTATTGGCAATTACCTATAACCTACCTATAATCTATGTATTATACTGCAGCGTTGAGGAAATGATTGGAATAAGAATTCTGGGATGCTGGTGCAAAGCGCATACCTATAGATCATACCTAAAAAAATCTTGAACGGCGTGAGACTGATTTTCTAGCAGAAAAGTGTACAAAACCGTACAAAATAAATAGCGAACGGTAGCCAATCGAGCCTCGGCTACTTTATGTGTACTTAGTGCATTATACATACTTTATTATTTGTGCCGTACAAATCATATAGACGTTTTAGTACTAAAATGTATATATTTTCAGGTCTTGTACTTGAAGTATAGTTTCACATGTTTTATACAATAATACAGAAGACATGACCCTAGCGCTTTTAGGATTTTTCGAAGAGGGAAAGGATCTCATTCATACTTGTTTAACATAAATTGCAAAAGATAACCTATATATACCACAAACAAAAATTTTAATTTGTTTTGTTATTATATCATTAGGATTCATGTATGGGCAAACCTCGAGGGGACGGAGTGATCATTCACTGTAAAAATATGTCTGCATTATAAAAAATATAAATACATGCAGTTCTGCGGTACTAAGGAATAATATGAGTAATATAATATAGTATATTGTACTCCGACGCGTAACGGTCGTTATTATAATATTATATACCTACGGTGACACTCCCGCAAATAGTTTTAACCTTCGCAGTACAGATCTCATCGAATAAAAAATGTACACTCTTGTAAAATAAAAGGGTTGAAGACAAAAATTCTGTGGATACACACTCGATCGGGATATTTAACTACAATAAATAATATGTATAACAAAAAATAAAATGATACCTACAGGCTACAATGATACAAATGTAAGATGTGTTTAGTTATACCTACTTAACCTATGTATAAATTCAAATTTCAATTTTCACCCATTATCTCTACATAATTTACATCTTTAAATTAAAATGTAAAGCCATCATATTATATTATTATAGTTATAGGTACCTACTTAAATATTATTTTAGTACACAGGAAGAATGATCGCATTCGTAAAGGTACGATTTTAGTGTCTCATACATTTTCTAAGGTTTTAATAAAATCACTGTAGCTCCCACCTGGGGAGGAATTCTTTTGGGTTCGAAATCAATTTCCAACTTCGTGCCTTTTCACTCCCACCCCCCGCCACACGTTGGTGGTTGATGAGTTTTTTTCACAAAATATATTTTATTCGAAACGCCGACGTGCGCTCTTTCAGCAGCGCGGCATTCACACGGTATGCACTGCCAAACTACATTATTATTATACATGTTACATTTATATATTTAATATATATATTCATATATAATATAATCGCACAATGCGTGTATAATATGTGCTAGTATATAATATATATATAGGTATACTGTATTTATTATACACGCCTAGCCGAGTCAGCAAAAATCCGCGGAGTGCAATGTATTATAATTGTATTTTTATGAACGATTTGTGTCCTGCTTTATATACTTATACATATATATATAATATATAGATATATATATATATAGATCCTTTGTCGATCGCGGTCCGTTTTTCTTCCATATATATATTATATTATATCGGCCGTGGTGGTCATTAAGGTTTTATTCAACAATGCACCCTTCGTCCTTTGCTCCACATACACGCATGATGCATGTAAATATTGTATATAGTGCCTATACCTATATATGATATTATATTGAACGCTATGCGTAAAAAAAAAATCGTTATAATAAAATAATATTAAATATTCGAATAGGTATCAAAAAAAATTCGAAAAAATATTCATTAAAAAAAATCGTAATTATTAATAAGATAAAAGATCCAATATCCCAAGGTCTAAAATATAATTACCTACTTCTTAGTGATGGAAAGTTTGTCTGATATCGGCAATAATAAGCAATAAATAACGTACGGATCGCCACAACCGAAATCAAACCGGATATTTACCGTGCACCTATAATCTGTGTATTTGGCAACGTTGCTTAGAAGTAAAAATAATTTAGCACGCGCAATCGTACGCCTAAAAAGGTACCGCTGATAAGGACCGCGCGCAATCGTATTGCAGCCTAAAATACGCTGACCAGTCTAGGGACCAGTTATAGATTCCAAGTCTAAAGAATGATCGTACATATTTTGTACTATAAATCTTGTGCCATTCATTAGATTGGAGATTACATTTAAATTTCTCAAGGTTATTACAATAGCACCTTTCTTTAGTTTCAAACTTTATTGTAGGTAAACCACTTAAATGTAAACTATCTAAAAATTTTGTAGGAATCAAAAAATCGTCACATTCTTTTGACACTATACTTAAACTTAAATACCTTTTTTCTGGTCCTGGCAACATAGTGACAATTGCATTATTCATCTTATCATAATGTTCATTTTTAGGTGTAAGAATAGCAAATTGTGAAAAATTAGACACATTTTCTAAACTAAAAATAATATTTTCAAAAACGTCTTTTAATATATCACTTGATAATAGCGATGGTTTTATTTCAATTGAATATTTGTCCGAATAAGGATTTATTAGTGGGTATTTGCAATTTCCAATATGTAACAAAAACTTGTAAGTGGCTCGGCGTGGCGCGTTGGCTGCTGCCAGTCGCGGAATGCGAATAGGAGTAAGTAACGGCCACAGCTTCTAATTCCCGGATGGGTGACCACCCGGGTTCGTGGTAGTTAAAAACCTTGCCACACATACACGTGTTTGCTATCTACCGTAACAATCGTAAAAAAAAAACCAAATAACCAACCAACCTTACCCCCTGCCACAGTTCATAACCCCTACAACAGCTAATGGACCTAGTCGCCGGGCTTAAGTTCAATAAAAAAAAAAAACTTATAAAATTCAATTTCATTTTGGTGTACTCGCATATTTCTAAATAGTTTAAGAATTTTACAATTCAGCCAAATCGGAGAATATTTTATACAGTTTTGTATTGTAAGCTGTCTAGATCCATGTGAGACAACTGGTAAAATTTGTCGTTAACTTAACACTTCTAATAACTATTTAAATAATTATTTTTTCGGACGTTAATCGTTTGATGGCTTCAAGTACTTGCGTTAGAAAAAATAAGATGTATAACTGTCTTAAGAAACACAAATAAACGATAGGTACAAAAAAAACGGACGAAGACACAATATTACAGCACTGCTCTGTAGTTGTATTATGTGTGCCAGATAATTGTTATCCATCAACTTTTCGGAACAATTCATATCTACACGTCGATATAAAATGGCCAGGTTACAGGTAGCTATGGAAACCCTAGAGCCGCCGCCTACATATAGGTATATATAATACGACAAAATTTATACTTTTAATTACTATTAAAATAATTAACTTTTTGGAATTTTCTCTTTCTGGCTCATATAACCCTTTATAGGGCATTAGTTAAAATGTGAGCAGAAATGGATAGAATTTTCAGGATAACATAACTATAGATAGAGGATACTAAAATAAATAAATAAAAAAACATATTTGTATTTGCAGGGGTTGAATTGGGGGTGGGAAGTTATGGGAAATTATTTCCCAATGACCGTTCTGCTCATACAATACTTCTATGTGGGTACAGGGAAATTATTTCCCACCGACTCTGATATTCAAGAAACTAATTTTATGTATGAATTACTATAAAAAATTAATTATTTATTTTTTAACAAACATAAATATGAATATGAATGACATCAACATTGTATTTAAAAAAGTTTTTAACAAATTTGCATACTATATAAATAAAAAATACTCTACTTATAGGTATGTACTTGATGTATAAAAAAAAAATTGAACTGACTTAGTAAATTAATACATTCTTTGTTTATAAACTAAGCTTGTCTACATCAAATTGTAATGATAACAAATATACAATACTATAAAATATATAAAAAATTATACCAACACAGGTAGGTAATCATTAAAAAATAATTAACAAAAAACATAATTTGCATTTTTATAGCAATACATTTGGTTTAAAATAAGTTTTTCCTTCTAATAAAAATATTTTTAAATAATAAAAAATTAACAAATCATATTAGAAACATAAATATAAATAAATACACAATCAAATTTATAAAATATTGTGTTTGTTTCTTACAAACTATATCACACATTTTCACTTTTGGTTGTAAAAATAGGATTAAAATATATAATAAAATAAAAATAAGAATTATTCATGATATTTAGCAAAACAGTCTTTACACAAAACCTTATCACAAGTGTCACAAGCCATATTGGATCGCTTTTCTTTGGACTTACTGCATGACACACAGCGGCGATATGTACTTATTTTTATTGCCAAATGTTTTCCAGAAATTTTAACAGAACCAGTAGAATCTTTACGTTTATTACTCATAGGGGAAATGATAGGTCGTCTTTGCCGAGATGAAAAATCTGATATTAACTGATCAGTTAGTTTTGATCTAAATTCTAAATGACTCATGTATTTTTTTTTCATAGCATTACAACTGTCTTTATAAAGTAAAAAAGAGTTGACTATTGTAGTATCCAACATATAGTAAAACAATTTTACCCACCATCGTCTTGATTTTTGGCTAACACTATAAGCAGACATATACTGGTCAAAGCGGTCAACTGCGCCCATATAACGATTATAATCGGCTATACTTGATGGACATAAAATAGGTGTCCTTTGTCCTCTAGAATTGGTTCTTAGAACAATTTCTGTTGCAGAAGCATTATGCATATTGCTAACAATAGTGACTGGTTTCTTACCTCTATCTTTCCATCTTGAAATACTCACATCACCACTTTGAGCAAAATCTGTATCACCCATTTTGAAGTCTTTATCCTTCTTCATAATATCTTTTGGATACATTTTTTTATTTATCCACACGCAAATAAATCATTTTTATGAAGCTTATCTATCAGTGGAATACTAGTGAAAAAATTGTCAAAGTACAAACAACATGATTTGTGTTTTAAATTTTGGGTCAGATCTAATACTACATTTTCTCCAAGGCCGAATTCTGTTTGATTTGAACTTTTTTTCCCAGTATAAACATCAAAATTAATTAGGTATCCATTAGAAGAATTTGCCATTGCCCAAACTTTAAACCCTCTTTTTATAGGTTTCAATGGCATGAATTGCTTCATGGTTGATCTTCCTGTAAAGGCTACCATACTTTCATCTATTGCTAATTGTTTGGACGGAGTATACAAATCCAAATAAACTTGTTTTAAATGGCTAATTAAAGGCCTTACCTTATATAGTTTATCAAAATGTTCAGTATTTCGAGGTGGCATTTGTAAGTTATCATTTAGGTGTAAAAACCTAGTTAGTTTCAAAAACCGTTTGACTGTCATAACTTTTGCTACTCTTTCACAGAAGAAGTTTGGATCATTAGACCAATATGACCGAATGCTGGGTAACGAATGGTAACCCATAAATATAACAATACCAAGATATGCTCTAACTTCTTCTGGAGTTGTGTCCAAAGGCATATTTTTTTGGGAAGCATATAAATTTGACTCTGTAACTATTTTATCAATAAATGGAAGAAATATTGGTTCCCAAATATCCAAAGGACTCTTTTTATATAAATATGGATCGACAGGACCTTTTTTCGCTCTATAACGAGAATTCAAATATTTATCAGGTTGATTACCAATTTTGGAAAACTGTAATGGATAAGTGTTAGTGTTTGTTTCAATTTCCTTAGTACTTAGTTCATCTATGTCACTATCTTCAGACTCCTGATGGGCATTGAAAATAGATAGCAGCTCATAATCATTGTCTCCATATTGTGTATTATTAGTATCTTCTAAGACAAAATCTTCATCAAACTCTTCACCAGCAATTTCATTTTCATAATCTTAGAAATAAAAATATATTTATAACTACTGATCATATACAATAAAAAAAAATTAATTAAATTTTGTTTACCTAATTAAGAACATACTTCTGGTACTTCAGGTACTAAAGTATTAGTAATTCTGGAAGATCTTGTTCTTGAAGATATAGAAAAAGAAGGATTTTGAATACCATAATCTAAAAAAGGGATTTTTTCATTAACCAATACAAATTTAAAAAAAATTACATTGTAAGTTTACCTGGTGAATTAGAAATTTCAATTACTTGAGTAGGCTCTATTGATGTTGATGCTATTGGCTTAAAACCTTCAAGAAAATCAAATGATGTATTTTCACCTAAAAGAAAATATATATATATATTGATTTGTTTTGTTTCCTATATAAGCAAATTGTATCATGTGTTTAGCTTTACTATAATATTATATTATATTTTTCATTGAAGTAACACAAAAAAAATGTACCTAATGTTACAGGACTAGGGGATGACGAAGGCATAGATTCATTCAATATTTCTGTTTGATTAATTGTATGTGATCTTAATTTTTTGTCTGAAAAGAAATTTTATTTATTTAAATATTTATCAAGTATTAATTTTTATAAATGTATAATATACTATACTATAAATTATAACAAACAACTATTCAATAATTTGAATTACAAATATTATAATACATAGTTAGTTATAAATTATAATTGCATAATATGTATAATACATTGTAAATTTGTAAATAATAATAATCTAACAAAAATAAACTTACTTTTAACTGTTTGAACATATGGTAAATTATCCTCATCATCAGAATCACCTCCTAAGTCTGAATCAAAAGCCATATCATCAGATATTTCATTGAAAAATGCAATAATATCTTCGTCCGACAATTTCTTATTCATCTAAAAAAACTTTTTTATTATTTTTTTTTGTTTATTTTATTGAAATATTTAGTTAGTGATGTATTTTTTCATTTGAAGTTATACATATTCTTAATCTGTAGATAATAACGAATTAGATTATACTTACTTTAAACTTTTTAAGTCAAAGTTTAGTGTACTATTATTGACTTTAAAACGATGCTTAAATAATCACGGCAAAATTGATTATCTTTTAATCAACCGTGAAAAAATAAATAATAATGAACAAATATTAATGATAACATTATAAAAACGCGCGTATTCTAAATTATCATTCAAAATAATCAGTTATAAGTTTTCGTCTAGAACATTCGATAAACTATGATAAATTAAAAATAAACTGAAGTGTAGTAAATATGATGTGTACCGTATGGGCACTGGGAAATAATTTCCCACTAGTTTAATTGTAAACCTATATTTTAAAAACAGATGGCGTTGTATGCAATATAAAGTTATGACTGAATACAGAAAAAAATTACCGATTTTTCCATATGCATATTGTATTTTACAGTTCTACATATAACAAATTACAATTTTTTTTCATTAGTGGGAAATTATTTCCCTTTACCCTATAAAGGGTAAACACCGAGTACTTTCGTTTAAAAAAAAAATTGTGAAAATCGGCCCGGTAGAACTTCAGATATAACTGTCACAAGAAAACGCCTCACGTTTTAATAATATATAAAGATATAAAGATTATTATTATTATTATAATTATACATATAAAGCGAGGTACCCCGACGACGAAATTATCATTCCCTCTGTATACATAAAATAATATTGTATAATATATTATATTGGCACACCGCGCTATACATAATACAAAAATATAATAAAGGTACGTACGAGAGTATAATATGTGTCGTTTTGTCACGTCATGTCATACATACGAGTACACACAATGCGTGTATACATTTTTTGTTATATGTTGTTATTAAAACTAGTGATGGGCACTATCGAGTGAAAACTATCGAAGTACTCGATAGTTTAAACTATCTAATTACTCGGTTGTTTTATTAAACTATCGAAACTATTGAACTATCGAAACTATCGAACTATCGGAAAACTATCGAAACTATCGAACTATCGAAACTATCGAACTATCGGAAAACTATCGAACTATCGGAAAACAATCGAACTATCGAACAATCGAATCTATTGAACTATCGAAGAATCGATACTATCGCCTATCGAAGTTTTTTTATCATCTGATATCAGTGATAAACTGATATCATCA
>NW_019100861.1:0-21712 GCF_001856785.1 Myzus persicae | reverse complement strand
TCAGCCGGCGGAGTAGGAGGATGCGAGCTCAACGGAGATAAACATAGAACATGGCATGCAGCGGCACTTGCAGCAGCAGCGACCGACAGAGGATCAGGATCAGTGGGGCGAGTTTATAGATGAGTCTACGCCGAAGGACCGTGCACTGGAAATGCTGCCGCGTCCACTGGAAATCGGCCCACCCGTGTTTGTTCTGTGCTTGCGAAAGCGGCTGGGCGAATCGGACGAAAAAGCCAGGTTACAGATCGAAGTGCGTGTGCCGAGTGAGTTTCGGAACCGCAGAAATGGTGACATGATTGAGGAGGAACAAAACGACAGTGAAACTGAAGGGAATAAGAATTGACTTGGTAAATCCAAGGCAGTAAACTTATTGAAGCGTTACAACTAATGTAACGGTTTTACCACAATACATGGTACCTAATAGAATATCTATATCATAAGTAAGTCCTATACAGTAGTATGAATTGAATTTTTAATGAGTGTTACTATACAGAATATAATATAATAAAATGTCGAAGAATCGTGGAAAAATTAAAATTTTTAATTTCGTTTCATCATTTTCAGCATACAAATCTAACCTGCAAGTTTCCTGTAATATGCGAAAGCTGGCGTTCTCGAAGCCTTGTCACGTTTCTATTGAAGCTGCCACCTTCACACTTCTTAGAATAAGTTCTTTAATCAGTTCCACAGTCACCAAGTTCCTCCAGTCACCATTTCCCGGTCCGATGCACTCGACACGCCTCTCCGATCTGCAGTCAAAAGCTTTTTAGTCCGAACCGCCCAGCTGACCACCCACAGAACGAACACGGGTCAGTTTCCAGGACGCGGCCACCGTTTTCGGTGGTCCTTCGGCAAAGATCGATCTTTAGACACGTTTGTATAGCTGATCCTGATCCTGGTCCTGTGGCTGCTGCCGCTGCGTGCCATAATCGAAGTCGAGCACCAACATCCTCTTGCTCCTCCGAGAGTGCTGCCGGCTGAATCTCAGTCGGTCGTGAGCTGTAGTGCACTGTGTCGTATTATCGTGGCCCGACGAGAACCACCCTGCACGCTCGGTCACCGCAGACTTCCTGGTCTGACAGTCTCCGCAAATCCTCTATTTTTGTCCTTGGTACAATGAGTGTCTGAGACCATGGAAATTCACTGATTTGAGCGCACCAGCGTGTCTCCCCTCAAATATTTGTCCGGTTTCTTCTAGACGATTGTGGAAGAAAGTAGAAACGCTAGGTTAACCTAACGCTAACCTAACCTAACCTAACCTAACCTAACCTAACCTAACGCTAGAAGCTAAAACATAAGAATGAAAATAAAGAAAATTGTATGATATTTATAATATTATTTTTTATTCTGTTCTAAAGTGTAATAATATACGATTACAATGTTAATAAAAAAAACTATACTATAATATTGTTTATATTATTATTATTTTTTTATTCATAATTTATAATATTAATGCATGCAATCCAGCATATTCAGATGAGTTATAACCGTATTACATTAAACCGGATTTCGTAACAAACAACATACATCTATACATCTATAAATTTTTGAGAACATTTTGATTTATTAATTTTTTTTAATAGCAAAACACCACATAGTGCTCACAGATTTGGTACTCTTAATAACTATGTAGAATTGATTGTGTTATTTTAATACTACCCAATAATTATATCCTTTCAATTTATATATTCTACAACATCAAATCAGTTACATTTAGTTTGTAGCATCGTTAAGGTATAACAAGTAACAACAATAGGTATGTTGGCGGAAAAAAATTCAAGAATAAATAAATTTCAATTATTATAACAATAGAGAAGGGTTTTGAAAGTGACGTTTCTATTTCATAGATTTTAAAGCAGAGAGATTGAATTTTGACCGTCCAAACCGTGTACATATTTGCATGTGAACGATGAACTGTTTGTTGGCACAAAAAAAAAACTGACTTTGTTGAATTTATTTTCATATCGGTCGTATATTGGCACTTGTAGATCGCCATTTGACATAAATTTTAATTTATATTGAATTTTGCGGTTTAAGTATTTCCAAGACAACTTCAAATCTTATACATTTAGTTTGTAGCATCGTTAAACTATATGTTGGCAGAAAAAAATTCAATAATAAATAAATTTTAACTTTTATACCGATAGGAAGGGTTTTGAAAGTGTCGTTTCTGTTTCAATGAGATTAAAGTAGAAATATTGAATTTTGAACACAAACACGATGTTTATATTTTCATGTGAACGACGAACTATTCGTTAACACAAAAAAACCTCGAATTTGTTCACTTTTTTTCATATAGGTCCTATATTGACACTTGTAGAGTACTATTTGAACATAAATGTGATGTTTCTCTTTCGTCGATTTTAATTCAAAAAGATTGTATTGGGACCAGCCAAACTGCGTTTACATTTTCATGCGAACGACGCGAACTGTTGTGTGATAAAAAAAAATTCGTGAAATTTTTCATTTCATTGTTTTGAATTAAATTCGAATCATTGTATTTTAAATTTTTAACCTTCTATACTTGGTTTATCTTCTCATGCAGTTGGTGATCTAGCTGCGTGCCTGCTGCGTGCCGTTTCTTTTGGATGAATGTTAGTACAAATGTATGGAAATGAACTTATGAGGATTTATATATTCAACTGTACGGTCTTCCGATAGAGCTGACGTCATCACTCATCGTTCGGGTGACTATCACTTTGCATACGACAACGGCACTACCTCGATTCGGTTTTCAGTTTTTCACGGTTGAAGGCTTGTGGTGGATCTGTGTGTACGAGTATGCCTACTTTAATGAAGCAAAACAAGAATACCTTTCCACATTGTGGAGTGATAGAATTTTATCCTAACATACTGTTATCTGTTTTGTCTTCATATTTTATTTTCAGATTTGAAATATTTGGGTGACTGTGATTTGTCTGAAATTACATCTCGCCGTACCATAACTATTGGCCGCATTACGTGGCCGCGGTGGCGTGTAGCAAACATAAAAATGATTTCAAACGATGTGGTGCCGTTGCTCATGGTGTTAATGGGTGGTACGAAATCATTGAAATAAACGTGTGAGAATCGGTAACCCGTACGTGCTTCCGATAGAACAAGCGTTGTTGTTCGCGGCCTCCACATCATTGCTGTTTTCCGGATCTTCTCCGATCTGTGCGACTCATCCGGACCACTTAAGCGTTTGCTTGATGTGACATCGACGTATCACACTCATCGTTTTAATTCGAGCATAGTCTAAAATATTAAACTTTAATAAAGCATCAACGATCAAAACAGTATAAGCGTGTTTTTTTTATATTAATCGTGATCGAACGATTTGTCGTTTGTTTTTACTGCGCTCAAAGACAGTGCAGCTGCACACAATGTCTGTTTGATGACAAATCTAATTCAAATTTAAAAAAATAATTATCAAAGAATAATATTGAACTGAATACTATTAACATTTTATAGAAACGTATCCATGTTGGATTACAGTTAGGAGTTTTCCACAACTGCAGGATAGCATTTTTTACCACTTTAATCCTTCGTCCTTTGTATTTTATTCTCTCTATTAATTAATCTTGATTTATTTACTCAGGACACTACTGAATACTGAGTGCCGATCTAATACGTGTGCGTTATGCATAATATGATATAACCAGAATGCCCGCATCACGTGTATAGTGTTACGATGTTTGACATTTTGGTGATAACTATTTTCCCCCCCCCCCTTTTTTTCTTGTTTGGTCATTTAGTAACACTTTTTAACAGGTATTATTATTTTACATATAGTATGTGTAAAATAATTACTTATTACACATAATATTATATTGGTGTGTCGTCAAATATTTTTAATGCATGAACTAAAAATACATAATTAATAATTATATATAATTTGATCAATAATATTATACACTACAAAATATAATATAATAATGTATACAAAATATAAAAAATGGTTGAATAACTACAATTTTAATTCATAAAACAATGTCAACTTTACGTGGCATTCTGCAGGAAAATGTATTAATTATTTCTTCAATATCTATTTGTATACCTCGGTGGACTGACAATAAAACTAAACCTGTTAGACGATTTTCACTGCAGCTATTCCTCAAATAGGTTTTTATTCGTCTTAAAGTTGAAAAAGAACGTTCTACAGATTTAGTCGACACCGGGAGTGTTGCAAGTATAGATATTAAACACCAAATGTTTGGATAAAAGTCCTTCGACATGACGCCTAAAGTATCGATTGCAGATTTAGGAAGTTCGTTATCGGGTACCAATTTCTATTTTTCCACCCACACCTTCAATTCTGATTCAAAAGTTTCATAAGTCGATAAACAGCTTTTGTAAAAATCAATGCATTTTTTAAACTCATCGCTACTTGGTTTCAATTTAATTAAAAAACTTGGAATACAATTTTGCAGCCCAGAATAATGTAATTGTGTTTTATAAATCTTTCAATTAATTGACTTTTGAAGTAGTCTAAAAATGGCAAAAAAATTGATCTCCTAAAATACCATTCTGGCGAATCTGCCGGAATATTGTTACGATAGATAGATTACCTAATTAATCGTGGCATTTTAACCATTTCATCTACTAAGCTCAATACATTTTCGACATCTAAAAATAATTTGTGGAATTCTTCCTCACTATTTTTATGTATTGAATTAATAATTTGCACACAGTTATTGACATATTGACAACACTCAGATAAATCTACACTTATTTGTTGTAAAGATTTACTTAACTCTAATGGAAGTCCTGTTGGAACGTTTCAAAGTTCCATTGGAATATTCCTTTTATATAATTGTAACTGTTTTTTGCACGGTGGGAGGCTATATATAAAGGTTTGTATAAACCTACACTATAAATAATATATACCTACTTTAAAAATTTCAGAACCCCCCTCCCCCCACTGTATACGGGCCTGCCACCAGAAGTAACTAGGTATCAAACATTATAAAGAATAGCTTTAAATTATGGTAGACGATTGAGATAGAATCAATTACATATATTTTCTGGTTAATAAATTTCATTATTTAAATTTAATAAAGGATAAATAAATTAAAGTACTTGGCAATTATGTATAATATATAAAAATGTAATGTTATAAAAATAAATCATAGGTATAACTATGAATTAGGGAAAATCACAACTAAAGAATCACAATCATTGTTGTTGTTCATGAAATCATATAGGAACATGTTTGTTGGTTGTTCAAAATAAAAACATAATCAATGGTCAATGCACATATATGTTGTCACATATCAGGTATCGATTTGTAGCCATGTAGGTACATAATATTATTTAGGTAGAAATGTCGGATGACAGCGCTACAAGAGCATGGCCCAAAAGTGCGCATTTGAACTGTTTTTGTGAAAAAGAAATAAAGTCAATAATAGTAATTGTTCAGTTTTCAGTAGACAACAAAAACGTTTCATCTTCTACATTTAAATTAAAAAAAATTTGAAACTATTAATTTTATTTATAACTTCGATAAATTGTATGATTATATAAAAAAAAATACTTTAAAACCATTTTTTAGTTATTTTTGTTGACTTGATACCAATAGCACGAACGTTTATAGTATTTTACGACTTGATACCATTAAGTGCAAAAAGTATCAAGTCGTTATTATGCAATAATATTCGTGCTATTGGGATCAAGTCAACAAAAACTAATTTATAATTAATAATTTAATTTTTTTATAATTTGGTTAAGTTGTTTATTACACATACATTATTTTGCAATATTTACATTATAGTTTCCATAAAACAAATAACTAATTACTGCATATAATAGTTTAAGTTCTCTGAAAAGTAACTCAAATAATACAAAATATTTTAATAATAATATGTGCAAATGTGCAATGTACATAATATTATTATATTAAAAATCAAATTGAATACCTAAAGGTTGATCATAATTTTATTCATCTAATAAAGTTTATATGATATATTTTAATATAAGTAAATAATAATAATAATTAAGAATATATTACTAATAGGTAATATATTTTTGACTGATTTTAGGTTTTATTAAAATCATAATGTCTTTTGGGTATAATTTATTATTAATTATAATATCAATAACATTTTTAACAATATAAAACTTTTAAAAATAAACAACTACTTTTAAGATAAAATAAATAGTAACTTTTAGTATAAAGAATAATCACCTTGATAAAATAAAACAAAATATTAAAATAACAAAATAAAAACAAATTGTACAGAAGTTACATCATTCATTTTCTTCATCAGATATTATAGGATCATTAATATCTATGTTTGATTTCAGGCTTTTATAAAAATTATGAAATGTTTCAGGTATAAATGCCAATAATGTCATAAGATCCTTCTTTTTTTCTTCAGTTATACATAACATATCATAGTATGCTCTTTCAATTTCCATTGAAGTTGCATTTTTCCTGTTTAAGTTCAATTTGAGGAATTTCTCATTTAAACCAAGGGAAGTCTTATTAGATACTATACCTTTTTCATTTTTAATGTACCGAATCCACTTAACATCTCAAAAACAAATTTTTCTTTATTTTCATTGGTTTTCTTCATTTGATAAGATTTTTTCAATAATTTGTTGAAGTCAAAAAACATTTCTTGCACCATTTCTACTACCAAAAACTTATTTTTTCTTGCAAATCTATTTAATTGCATCCAATCATATGGATGACTAATAGATGAAGGAAATGTTTTCCAAGCTTTTTCAATTTTAGCGTGATCCGAGTCACACTCCATTCTTGAGCGGCCCGGCACCATAAATTTATGATCAATTGTTTCCTGTTGATCCAAAAAAAACAGACACATAGCCATGAGGATGCTATTTTTATTTTGCCCAGGGCAGCAATCACTGTACTTGGTTACATGAGTAATATTTTTTGGTAAATTAGATAAATAGTTGTATACACATGAACCAATTTCATTAGCCCCTCGTTTGGCTATAGTTTCATACTAAATATAGCATGTTGCTTTAGATGAGGCACAATTGTGCACAGTTAAGTTATAGGTCCACAATTGGCTTTTATAAAATGCAACAGAGCTTTCTAATGAGGGGTTCGGCAGACACTGTTGTAAATCAAATGACAAAGCACAATAGTTTGTGGACATAGTAGCTATGTCATTTCTTTTCGATTCATAGGCTTGCTCAACTTCATTTTGATGTTGTATTTTATCTTCAATTATCTTATTCTTTTGATTGGTTGTTATAATATTATCAGTAAGCTTGATTTTATACTTGTCACACTGTGCACATGTATCATTCTTGGGGTTTTTAACTTTCAACCCTGCAGCTTTAAAATATTTTTCATATAGTGTTCGACTAACTGGCTCTTCTATACTTATTTTGTATTCATCATAAGCTCGTTGCAATGTAAAGTGACTTGGTAAATACTTTTTAGAGGTCTCCTTTCAACAATAATGACTCTTGTAACTAGGGAGTGAGTTAATATTGTTAATCAATAAATTAATACTATCTTGACAGCGTTTGTTTCCAGGTGGTGCACAACCTCTTTTATCTGGAGAGCATCGTTGTGCAGGTGAATTTAGCATATTAGTACAAATATTTCTTAAAAACTTAGTTCTTTCACAAAATATTCTCATAAAACAACCTTTACATGCCTGCATTAAATCACCATCTCTTGGTACATAGTATTTATATGTCTTTTCCTATGGTTTTTGTTTTTCTGGTGTATCCCTTCATTTTCTACAAGTTTTCTTATGATAACATGTAATAAGTGTAGACATATAAGAGGTTCGTCTATTAAAACTACCCATGGCCCAATACATGTTAAACAATTGCTCACGTTAATCATCTTGTATTTTACTTTTACATTTGGCTTTACAATCTAGAAGTATTTTAGATGCTCGGGGTTTGACTATGTTCTCTGTATTAGTCGTATATTCCAAAACAGTATTTCTTTTTTGATTTCGATAAATTCTGAATTGTCTGGTATCACCTTTCAAGCTTACTCTAGACATTCTTTTATTTTGATGATTTGTATTTAGATGTACTTCAAAACTCCCAACTAATGATTCAGCTGTGCCCAAAATTACACTTGGTTCGCCATTGATGTCATCATTATCCTGTTTATATTAAATAAACATTTTTTTTTTTATAAAAATATAAAATATACAATTGAACATTATATGCATACCTATTCCATAGTCGTTGGATTTTCTACAGACGATACAGGTGTTCCCAAAATAACACTTGATTTGCCATAAATGTCATCATGATTTTTCTATCATAGGTAATAGAAAAAAAATGTTATATTAATTTTAATAAAAATGTTTAACTAGAAATATATTTACTTGTTTTGCGTTTTCTATAACGTTAAAAACATTTTCTTGATCATTAAAGTTATTATTTTCCACAGTAATTTGATTATAATTTTGGGTGTCATTGCTAAATTCAAGTGTGTAGTTGATGTTGTTTAATGTAATACAAGTTTCTTTTTTGCTATTATTATAAGCGCAACTAGTTACAGTACATTACCCTGTAAATACAAATACAAAAAATATTACTTTATTACCAACTAGATTTGTTAAAGTTAATTCACTCTATAAAATAACGTATGCATTAAAATAGGTATACTATGAATAAACTGCTTAAGAAATTATTTCAAAATTATGTTTTTCATTTGTAACATCATTGACATCATAATATGGATAATCATTGTCTGATAGCCCATACGACGGATCTGATTTATTTACCCATTCCTAAGGATAAAAATACTTCTATTATTTAATAATTTGTCATACTACAGTTAATTAAATTAAAATCTTAAGTAGGTAAATCTATGTTGGTGGGTTTTTTTATTATGGTTACCTAAGTAATACATAATTAATTTAACATAATATTAACTATAACACCATTTGTTTTCAACTGTTTTCAATAAACTAGGTAGGTATATAAAATATATTTTGTTAAACCACTCACTCCAGATTTTTTTGCCCTAGTATATCTTTCCTTAAGATATTTCCAGCTCTTTTTTAATCCCTGAATAGAATATTTGCCTACATATCAAGAAAATGTATCATGAATAATTAATAATAGCATATGATTTAAGAAATTTATATACCATCAAATTCAGTAAATATTTTATTCGATAAATTATTTTTAATATTTTCGGATCTTTCTCCCAACGACATTTTGTGATACCAAAGTGGTCTGCAACTTCTATTGATGTTATTAAACCAGCCATGTCTTCTTTGCAAACTCCTACAATTTTTTGTTCAGCATTGGAAGTTGATTGCACTTTAGTAATATCTATATATATATAAAAAAACAATATTTATCTATAAATAAAATGAGTTGCATATAAATTTGAAAACACCTTTTGGTGGTGATTCTTCATCATGTAACTCCTCATCATGATCTGATAATGAATGAAACCAAGAAGACATAGGCATAGGAGTTGAATCTGGAAGAATATCTTTAACAGAACTAGTTGAGGCACCTGGCAGAATATTTTGAATTGTACCAGTGTTTCCAGGCGTTTGTACTAACTGGGTGTATTAAGTAAATATTAAATGTACAGTAAAGCTATTTATTAATAAATCTATGAAATTATTGTTTATATACTTTGAGGGCAGACATGCTTCTTTACAGATTCTACTACAAAAGCATTACAGCCATGACAGAATTTACCCTAAAAGCAATAAAGCATTCAAATCATTAGTTAATATGATGTAGGTACTGGATATAATCACTGTTATATATTACTTATATTATACATGTTTTGTTAGTGTCAGTGTTTTTTTAGTGTGCAGTTAGAAAAGTAAATGTGCAGTGAAAATTGTTACTTTGTGCAGTGCAAAAAAAGAACTTCAGGAAGATATATTTTATTGTTTAAAATTCAAAAAATGTACCTATTATAATAATATAATATATATATTTTTTTAATTTAAAATATTAAAAGTTTACTTGTTACAATTATTAATAATTTAAATTACAAAGTTAAGTATTTTTATGAATTTAGCTCTATAATCAAAGCTTGTGGTAAGGCAAATGAGTTATAACATGTAATTTGTACTTAAAAACTAGTTATACTACAATATTACATGAATTGTGCGCTTAGTGTTCATTAGCAATATTTTATTTAGTCTGTAAATGCATCGATACTTAATACTAGATACTAGGCATGCTAATAGGTAATAACCAAAGAATTGTTTTTAGTTTTTTTGCTAATGATACCTAAGTATTTTCGGTAAATTTGTGTCAAGCAATTAACAAAGCCATCTTCTTAACCCTATCTGCTTTATGGTGTCAATATATCAAAGCAAATGGTTAAGTTCTTACTGAATGAGTGCGTAAAAATTAAATGTATATTTATAAATATACCTTATGAAATTATAATAAATATAAATGTAGATATAATACTCATAAAAGTTTAGTGTACTTACTTTGACAAACGAAATGCTAATAATTTCAAGTAGCCAGCTAATTAAAAGTAACCAATTGAAAAAAATGTTCAACGCTCAACTGAATTTTAATTATAGGTTATTTTGAATTTTATCATTATTTATTTATTTTTTTAGTTATCATTTTTCTGCGCTTTATCTGTAACCACACGGCCAAAAGTTGAATAATATATTCAACTATGCGGTATCGTTTGGTTACGGTGGTATCGTGTGATAAAATAATGCAATTGAACCACGCGGTTCAGCCAATCAGAGAACATTTTTCACACGACACGACACGACACGGTGTTAGTGTGAACCCCCCTTAATGATTTGAAGATAATTAGGTAAATAAAACAATTCTTAATTTATTATTATTAATAATATTAATATTATGTTTATACTTTATACCTAATAAAAGTAAAAACCCCTATTATTAGTAGGGTAGTTAGGTACCTTATGGCCTATGGGGGTCTAGGACATCTCGTCGCCAAGCGTTCTCGCCGCCACTGATTCGCCGACGGACGTTTCGCCGACACCGTTTGGTCACCGACATATATTCTCGAGTTAAATATACCACCACCAGCTCTCGTACTAGAAATTAGAATATACCAGAGATCCAGCAGTGACACCAACAATAAGAAATAATTTACAGTGATGCCCTGTTAGCGGCACTCGTCGCTACGCTCCTCGGCGTCGTCGCTCCGCTCCGCAAATCGAAAATATCCCTCGACTTGCTATGCAACACCACCTAAAGTATAACACAGTATAGCCGCCGTTATGCTTAAGGGGGCTCCAGCATACCGTGTTTTAAGGAATAATATTTAGGCAATTCAAATCACACGTACATTTGAACTGTGTCATTGTGTGAGTAGTAAANACAGTACATTACCCTGTAAACACAAATACAAAAAATATTACTTTATTACCTACTAGATTTGTTAAAGTTAATTCACTCTATAAAATAACGTATACATTAAAATAGGTATACTATGAATAAACTGCTTAAGAAATTACTTCAAAATTATGTTTTTCATTTGTAACATCATTGACATCATAAGATGGATAATCATTGTCTGATAGCCCATACGACGGATCTGATTTATTTATTCATTCCTAATGATAAAAATACTTCTATTATTTAATAATTTGTCATACTACAGTTAATTAAATTAAAATCTTAAGTAGGTAAATCTATGTTGGTGGATTTTTTTATTATGGTTACCTAAGTAATACATAATTAATTTAAAATAATATTAACTATAACACCATTTGTTTTCAACTGTTTTTAATAAACTAGGTAGGTATATAAAATATATTTTGTTAAATTCACTACTTATGTTATGATATAACATTATTAGGTACTATTTTTACTATGTAACATGTAAGCATGTCTAATAAATAAGTATACTCACTACTTACTAAATAGTTTTTCAAACTAATGGCATTATTGTTGTCTGTTTGCGAAAGAAATGTATCACCTAAATTTCTGCAAACAGCCGGCTTTAGAAGTTTTCTATCCGTTGTGACGTTGACATCTGAATAAAATAAAAATTAAACATAAAATCATTAGAATTACACTTACTATTGCTCTAAATAAGTAACTTACTGTTTTGTGCCATCTGCAACATCGTCTTAATTCTATTCGATATTTTTAATTGCTATACTAATGTACACTTATAGTTTTTAACCACATTAAATATCAACACATTGAAAAATAGAAAAAAATATGTGACTTGAGACCTTTCTCACAAAAAAAATATTTATTTTGACTTGACACTAAACGCGCACTGTAATACACCAGACAATCACACACATATGATAAAAATGTATACATCATTTTAAAATTTTTTTTTTTAAAAAAGTAATAATAATTATATTATTAGGATTATAATTAACTACACTCATATTTATTTACATACATTTTCATAATAGTTAATAACTGAAAAATAATTTTCAAATATTTATTGGACTAAATGATTAAAATATCATATCACATCACTGTCCAACCAGTTTTCAATATTACTCTATTGATAAATATCTCACCTTTAACATGGTTTGTTTGTTTAAAATAAATAAAACATTTTATTAAATAGATACTTGGTGTGTAGATAATTGAGAGTAATATTAATTATTATTANTACAATTTTCAAACTATTTAGACACTCTTTTGACATTTTATACTTTCTTAGTCTTTACAATTGACTCGGTATAATATGTATGATACAATTTTAATTTTAGGGTAAAAATTCTAGAAACTGAATACAATTCCCAGCAGGTTTTTCTTAACAATTTGAATCATTTTATGAGACATCAATCTTAAATCAAAATTTTTGTTAAGTATTTGATCTCAAATATTTATCAAGTATTAATACTTTTAAGGGGGCTCCAGCATACCGTGTTTTAAGGAATAATATTTAGGCAATTCAAATCACACGTACATTTGAACTGTGTCATTGTGTGAGTAGTAAATTAACATTAGTGTGTGTGTCCATTATCGCATGCCACCAACTACCGGCCGACGCCCGACAGTTTAATGGTTCCCGGAACTACGATAATGATAATAATTATTAAAATGTTACACAAAATATGTCATTATACCTACGTACGTACTAATATCTTATGTTATATTGTAGCGTTATCTTTTACCATAGTACCCACTACTCGGCTTTCTCATTATTACATAATTTTATTTAAAATGCAACTATTTAAAAAAGTATTACCATAAAACAATGCACCTCAAATCTTGAATCAATTAATTCTAAAACCAGTACTATTCATAAGACATATACAGTTGAACCATGCCTATGATACAATTTAGAGTAAACAAATAAATGATAAATACAATTAATACATAAATGGGTATATAAATTATAAATATATATATATTTAATAGATTAAAAAAAAGTATTGCGGTAGATTTATTGCAGCAAGTTCTCTTTGGTTAACACGGGTAAAAGATGTTCTAAATAAAACGTTTTAATTTTGATTTCCATGTTGTTTTTCCAAAAATCGTCGTCTCGTTTTATTTTTTCATACATCAAACCTGTAATGATTAGTTTTTACTAGTACCTATATTTTAAGTGAATCATTTTTAAAATTTTTGTTTACCTTTTGGGGTCCATATACAAAAGTAGCAATAAGTTTTTTGACTGATATGCAGTTGACCCTGTACTTGATAATAATAATTATCGTTGCGTTTCAAGTACAATTGCCCATCCTTAATTGAGCAACATTTAATTTTCTTGTCCTGTATAGCATCTTCTGGTGTAAGGTCTTTTGCACTAGCTGGACACTTAATTTCAATTAATGATTCATCATCCAATATTCCGTCAGGGGAGGCTGCTATAAATGGCATATTGTTGTCAACAATTAAACCTGCCGGTTGTATTTTTTGCTTTAGAATGTCTTCCATTTGTTCTTTAGCAATTACTTCATTGGCAATTCCATACCTAGTGGCGGCATTTCCAGTGAATGTGCCAAATAAAATATCATTTACAGTTTTAGCACGTGACGTTTTATCACGCATTTTACACACTTTCCCGAAAATGGATGCTGTAAGACTGTCAATATTTTATTTATTAATATAAATCATAAATCATAACTCAATAAAATTCATAGATAATTACAACAACAATAATAATAATAATAATCATATATTCTATAAGTAATTCTACGAGGGACTGAGGGAGTATTGCTAATACCGTTTAGTAATACCTTAAAAAAAGTTAAAATATAAGAGGGTGTCCTCTGATCTCCCTTAAATTTCCCCCTTACCCCTGCGGAACAAATCTTGGATCTGTGCTGATAAATAATACTAAATAAATAATAGGAACTAACCGTTTTTTCCTTTCAATATACCATTCTTCACACTGGTGTTGCCTTCTCGTTCTCATTTCCAACATTTTTATTTGACTCTTTGATAATGATAATTTATTCAAGTATTCACGTTTATGCTCTTCAATTTGGCTTTCGGTCAAATCTAAAAACGGGTCATGTAATACATTTCCGTAATTTTCATCTGGTCCGGTATTGGTCAATGGTTTGACAGCAGTTTTTGGACGTTCAGTTGTTTTAAAAAGGCAACGACGTCGGTTATGATTTTCGATTCTCCTTTCACTTTTTTTTATGTAATGTTTAGTATACATTCCCGGGCTTTTATCAGTTATTTGTTTATTAAACGAAGATAGACGATTTGCCCCTTCGTTGTAAGCTGTAACTGCCGCGTTACAGCGAAGTTCATAAGAACCTAAACATTTTGTGTTTAAAATTAAAAGGTGAATAATCAATAAATTGAATAATATTATGCATGTGTAATGTGTATTGTGTATACTAGTGTACTCTTGAATACGGTTTATGCAGGGCCGGCGGAGTAGGCACTTGTCTAGGGCCGAATTTTAGGTCAAAAATATGTACCTACTGAATAAAAATTTATATTTATTTGACATAAATTATGTAACTTGAAAAATAAAAAAACTAGTTATTATATTGCGGTATTTAAAATTGTTTTTAAAAGCTATAGTAGGGGGCGTCAAATTGTACTTGCCTACCCTCAAATGTTGTCTTGCACCGGCCCTGAGTTTATATCATTATACGTATGGCATTATATTGTAAGCGAAGCAATGAATGTATTAGTTGTACAATAAATAACAATGTTTATTTTTTTCTGCAAATCACTATTTTAAAACTATTATGTGGTGAACTTTTACACGATATAAAAATATAACACGTTTTAAATTACAATAAAACGAAAATTAAAATGTTATACCTTTGTGAGAAAAGTTGACCCGTTTTCCGCCGATAAATTTGGCTAATATTGAATTGTAAAGTTCTGCCGCATTGTTATTAAAATTATACATAAGACTTTCCGTGTGGTAGGTCAGTAAATTTCTAGCACGTGTTATATCATCCCATAGTTCAAATCGTTTTAACTCATCTACAAGATTATCTTCACCTATAAATTTTAAAAATATACACTTTAAATTTACTCAACACATTTATAAACTATATTATAATATATACTAGTTATATTCAATGATACTACCTTCTTTTGTGCCCTGGCAGAAGTACTGTCTACAGTTAGTATGATCCCCAAACACATGGTTAGGCCCATTTACCAAATCTGATTTTAAAACCATCAATCTGGTTTCGTATGGTATATTTGTCTGAAGTTGTTGATTATATTTTACAGCCTCAGTGACAGCGTACCGTAATCGCAATAGACGAGTTTGTATAATTTTTCTGAGATAACCCGGTATTGGCTCACCTTTAGAATTTTTTCTTTTGTTTGTTAAATCTCGTAATCTGTTAATGTAGTTCCTCAGTAAATGGTTGCTGCATTCAACTTTTTTTACAATGCAATTAGGTCCATAGGGTTTGGCAATGCGTAAACGTTTCATAACGCTGCTATCTCCATCACCTATAAAATTACATATAAAACGTTTTAGAATCAAAGCAAAACCAAATAGCTCGGAAGTTGTTGTATTTGCATTTTTTTTTTTTTTAATTTATCAGCAAGCTTACTAAGTTTGAAATTAATTTTATGACACTAGAAAAAAAATATTAAAAGTTTATAGTGCATAATTATTGCATATTTAGTGATTTGGACAGTAAAAAATAATAATTAAATTTTTTAAGTGCATTAAGTTCCGAGCTCTTGTTATAATTATGTAGGACTAAAAATGATGGAAGTTAGTTTAATATATTTATTATTTATCATACCAATTAGCTGTGAATAAATAACATTGTGCATCTCTAAACTATGTTTAAACCCATCAACAATTATGTCGGCTTCCATAGCTGTTGAAGGTCCATCCCAATTCAAAAAACAACTATGAGGCCCTGCCTCTTTATCAAGCTTTTTGGCCGAAAAACACACACAACAGAATTTATTTCTGACTCCGAAAAAAATAACTTTTTTAGTAACTGCTCCAATAATACAAGCCTATTTGAAAACCAAAAATTATTAATTAATTTTAATATTTATTTACATTTTATAAATTACACTTACAACACCAGATAATGCATTATAGTTGGTTCTATAGGATCGTTTACTCCAAGCACCGTCGGCTACAACAGCTATTTTAGGACGTCCTTGCTGGTCTACATCACCCCTTTCAACAGCTAACCTACCTTCTTCTTTCCCTGCTAATAACATTCCTTCCAAAGCCATTTTGTGGGTATAATGAAACACTTTTGAATGCATTTCTTGGTACATCCTATTAGAAATTACCGGCATATTCAAAGTTGCAGCAAATTCTTCTAGTTGGGCATATCCTTGACCAGTATTTACAACGGCAGATACAACGGCAGATACAACGGCCATATTAACATTTATATTTATGTTATCAGAAGGATTTTCACTATTAATATTTTCAATTGAGCCACATACTTTGCAAGTAAAACAAAAAGTACTGCAAAATCCTTTCCTTTTCTCTTTAGTAAATTCCAAGTCACGAAATGAACAATCAAACCCTTGGTGTCTTATCGATTGAATAGACTCAAAAATATATCTAATATTGACCAATCTTCTCCCATCTAGACAATTAAATGAGTTATTTATTTCTGCACTATTATTTTCCTCCCCAAGTACTTCAGTAAATAACTTTGTGTTTAACGGAGTAGAAGCAAAAAATGATTTAGTTTGAAAGGCAAAGTTGTCATGATACGAAGATTCGGCGTTCATAAATTTTAAATCATTGGTTTTAGTCCTATACACAAATAAAAAATCACAATAAATTAAATTTCCATCTATTTCGTAACCTACAATATTTTTACAATCAAAATAAGTTTTTTTTATCAATACTTTTTTATGTGTCTTTAACTTACAGTAATTTGTAAGTCAGTACCTCTAATTTGAATAATATAATACAGACATTCTGGTACCTACCTGGGATCTGTATTTCTATTTTCTAAAGTGCCTTTTTTTTTTTAATTGTAATTGAACAAAGTTCGATTTTTATAATATTGTAATCAAGAAATCTAAACAATATATTAATAGAGTTTTTTTTAAGAACATTTTAAGTTAAAATAGACAAAATTAGATATTTAATCCAAGAATAAAGATTTCAGTTGATTTTTTTAATTTAAAAATATTATTATTGGGTACTTGAAACTTTTAAAGTATGTTATTATATTTTAACAACACAACGGCATTTAAAAATTTAAAGTTTTTTCCAAAAATTAATTCAACCTACTGTATTACTCATAGGTAGTAAAATAAATTACTTTTACAGCAATAATATCATATTATATTCTTTGATACTATTGGCTGATGGACGGTCTTCGCTCAGAATCATTTTTCGTATGCAATGATTTATCGTTGAATTTAAATTTAATAAATCCTGTACAGTGCTCCTCCCCCCACTCAACAACTTCTGTACAGCAGAGCTGTATATACTTAACCTACCTTTTTTTTAGCGATGAATACAAACATTTTTATACATTTTTAACAAGAAAAATTATTAGCCAATATTCGTAATTTTGTCAATATTTGAACTTCAAACTGCCGAAAATTTCAAGTTACTTTTTGAATAGAAACAGATATCTAAAATTGTTTGAAGCTAAATTTTTATTTTACGCTATTTCATAAAAAATTTAATTTACAGACTCTTTAAACTAAATTTTTCGCATAATGACGCTCAAGTTTTTTTACAGTTATTTATAAAGAAAAACTTATCGAGAATCTTTCGTTAAATTTTCTTACCTTAGGGATTAACTATTAAATTTTTTATTAATTATCAACTACAAAATAACTTGCTCACTTTCGCGGTTTTTATATATTTCGTAACTATTTGAACTTAAAACACTTATAAGAAAAAAATTTGTGACTTACAATTTTTTTTAAATTGTTATAAGTACAACTTATGAGAAAATTATTTGTAAAAAAATACTTTATAATTATAAGTTACATCTTTTTGTATGTTATTACTTATTATAGCCATCAATAATATATAGGCACTTAGCATGTTAGTATCTATAACTTCTACGTTCTAAAACTGTTATTTCACAATGACTAATATCCCATAACTGTTTTACTTACCTCGTGACAGTTGGAAGTTCTATATTGTTTTCATTTATCGTAACATTTTCAGATACTGGTAAATGTGTATTTTCCTGTTACAATTAAAATAAAAGAATACTAAATAATTTTCAATTTTTAGAATATTATTATTATTATAAATTATATATATATTTTTTATAATTACCTGATCATTGCAGCTATTATTTATATCACTTTTTTTCTTAATTAATTGTAAATTTTTAATTCGATATTTTTTTGTCCTAGGTGCACTTAGCTTGCATCTAGTTTTTTGCCCAAAACGCCAGTCTTTACCCATTTTGTCAAAAAATAAAAAAAAAATAACTCAAAACACTACTAACTTACAGACAACTTTGCTGATCGGCGCTTAGTGTTGAAATGAAATGTCTAATGATTTATAAATCATAGCACATAGGTGATAGGTAGTATATTATTTCTTTTTGAAATATACATGGGTTGTACATATTATTATAATATATATAATTTTGGAAATAATCATTATTATTGTTGCCCATTAGTATTATTTTTCTATACCTATCCAGTAACTCTTATCGGCTAAGTATTTCCGAGAATCACTGTCGCGCCGCGTCGGGCAGCCGGCGAATGTAATTCTCGCACGCGCACGCACAAGTCAATAAATCGCAAGAAACGAAATATATTCTTGTGTGCATAACCTATAAAAACTACTAAAAGCGGTAGTAAATTAAACATACTTCCTGAAGTTCGATTGTAATTTCGAAAAAAGGGTTGAATTCCTGAGCTTCTAAACTATGCTTTGTAGGAACCACTTTTTTGATTTAAAGCCAGATGTTCCCAAAATAAATACAAATGTAATGCAATTATTTCATGAGATTTTTAAAAAAAATATCTTAATTTTATGGTTTTTTAAAATTGAAAATTGAAAATCGACTTCCTAGAAAGCGTAGTTAATTTGTCAAAGAATTCATACATGTATTAAAAGTTAAAATCGGACATTCGGAAGTATGTGTAATTTACCACCGCTTATTGGTCTAAAACGTACGAAAAATACGTGTGATGCGATCCCCTTAAGTGGAATCTACGATATCTGGTGACGAATTAGTTTGTTAATGTTACTACTAAGTAATACTAAGTAACGAGTAACGACGCACATCATTAACATCTAGTGCATAGTATAAACAATAATATTATTCCTTAAGAGGACGCCACACCCGCATGCGTTGTCTCCGTCTTACAAACGAGTAACATACCAAATTTACGCTCAGCAGTTCAAGTTGTATGCCGTTAGCTTAGAAATTAGAGTGAATTAACCTATTATGAAACTTGATGGTGAGAACTTTATCTGTGTTTTGTTGGAAGTTTTTTTACAATAATTCAGTTTTTAAGTGAGTTATGAGCATTTTTAATTTACATTTATTATACAAGCATACCTCGCTTAAAAACTGAAGTATCGTAAAAAAAGCTTCCAACAAAACACGGATAAAGTTCTTACCATCAAGTTTCATAATAGGTTAATTCACTCTAATTTTTATGCTAACGGCATAAAACTTGAACTGCTGAGCGTAAATTTGGTATGTTACTCGTTTGTAAGACGGAGACAACGCATGCGGGTGTGGCGCCCTCTTAATATACTTTGTATTTCTGATATAGTGTTTTAGATGTTCTAACTTTTAAATTTTAATCATTTGTTAAATGGTTATAAAATATATAAACTGCAAATAAAAAAAGGTGCAAAATTATTTAAAATATTTATCATACTATATATTTAAACTAAAAATAGGTAAAACTATATATTTGTAATTTTTCACAAAATCATCATAGGAATTAAACAAGCCAGATATTGGAGAATAATAAAAAAAGTAAAAACAGATAGTTAAATATTTATTAAGTATATCTTAGTTCATGATATCATACAGGAATAAATAAGAAAATATTTTGAGGTAATAGCAGTCTCAACACAAATAGATAACAGAATTAGGGTGTAATAATAATTTTATTTATTATTTGCCAACAAGGCCCCGTCAACATTTATTTTGCATTAAATATAATGAGAAGAAGATTTATATTTATAGTATTTATGTTTTTATAATAATTTATAATTTCCAACATATTGTTGTGGGCCTTGACGCTCTAGGCGCCCTATTCGCTATAATTAATATAGAATATATTAACCTTAACGTTATTACGGACTTGAACTCCGTATATGTAATTAACATATTATAAACTCATAGTATTATTTACAATAAAAAGCTAAGGACATAATGAATGTTTATGAGGCGCTAACCGACCATCAAAAATTAAAAAACGGTTTTAAATAAAAAGAAGTAGAGTTCAATTTTCAAAAATAAAAATGTGAAGGGAGGCATGGGCGCCCGCGGGCAAATGAATTTTAAGAATCAAAAGACAGAAATTATGAAAAAAAGTGTATTAAAAACAAATCTTAAATACTGTAGTCTATAATATCAGTGTTCCTAGGTTAATGCTTTATTTACAATAATTAGATCATGAAACAATGAATATTTATAAGGCACTAAGTGGTTATCGAAATTCTAAAAATGTTTTTAAATAATTAAAGTAGAGTTAAATTATAGAAAAAAAAAATGTGAAGGGAGGCATGGGCGCCCGCAGGCAAATGAATTCTAAGAATCAAAAAAATAAAATTATGAAAAAAAGTGTATTAAAAACAAATCTTAAAGACTGCAGTCTATAATATCACTTTTCCTAAACTCAATGCTTTATTTACAATAATTAGCTGATGAAATAATGAATATGTATGATGCACTAATAACCGACCACAAAACATTGAAAACGGTTTTGAAATAATTGAACTAGAGTTAAATTATGAAAAAAAATTTGAAGGGAGGCATTGGCGCCCGCAGGCAAATGAATTTTAAGAAACAAAAAAAAAATATACAAATAATTGATACAATTTTAAATTTAAAAATAAAAATGGGAAGGGGGACATCGGCGCCCGCAGGCAAATGGATTTTAAGAATCAAAAAACAAAAATTATGAAAAAAAGTGTATTAAAAATAAATATTAAAGACTGCAGTCAACATTATCACTTTTCCTAAACTCTTAGTTTTATTTACAATAATAAGATCATGAAATAATAAATATTTATGAGGCACTAGCGGACCATCAAAAATTAAAAGAAGGTTAAACAAGAGTTAAATTATGGAAAACAAATTTGAGGAGAGGCATGGGCGCCCGCAGGCAAATGGATTTTAAGAATCAAAATAAAAAAAATTATTAATAAATTTGATGGGTTTCAAATTTAAAAATGAAT